>NW_019943638.1:15077-49210 GCF_002910315.2 Salvelinus sp. IW2-2015 | reverse complement strand
TTAATGTGTTATATATGGGTTATTAATGTGTTATGTATGGGTTATGAATGGGTTATGAATATGTTATGTATGGGTTCTGAATATGTTATGTATGGGTTATGAATGGGTTATTAATGTGTTATGTATGGTTATTAATGTGTTATGTATGGGTTCTGTTTGGGTTATTAATGTGTTATGTATGGATTATTAATGTGTTACCTATGGGTTATTAATGTGTTACCTATGGGTTATTAATGTGTTACCTATGGGTTATTAATGRGTTACCCATGGATTATTAATGTGTTACTTATGGGTTATTAATGTGTTACCTATGGGTTATTAATGTGTTATGTATGGATTATTAATGTGTTACCTATGGGTTATTAATGTGTTATGTATGGGTTATTATTGTGTTATGTATGGGTTCTGTATGGGTTATTAATGTGTTATGGATGCGTTATTAATGTGTTATGTATGGGTGATTAATGTGTTATGAAATCCTTATGAATTCTCTATGCAGGCAGCTGTGTTCTACTGTGACAAGATGGGCTTCGAGCCAGTGGCCTACAAGGGTCTGGAGACCGGCAGCCGAGAGGTGGTGTCCCATGTCATCAAACAGGACAAGGTAGCGTACAGCATCTCATACCCACTTCTAGACACGTAGAACCGCTTTCTCTGACCCACTAATCCCAGACTAAAAATAAATATCCATATGAAAGTTTTCCTAGTCCGAGACTAGACGAGGATGTGTCTGGGAAACTGGCCCGTGGTTGGTCTCGAGCTTTTAAAACTCCAACTTTGACTGACTTTTAATACCTTCATGTGATGAAGTATCGATCACTTTGTTCTTTATTCCTCACCCAGATATTATTCGTCTTCGAATCTGCTCTGAATCCAGGAAATGAAGGCAGGTTTTCTTCTCCAAGTCAACATCTTTAAAAGGCTACATTTCTGATATAGACCTGGTATGAAAGATCAACAGTCAGTCATATAAGGTTATGTTTCAAAAGTTGTCTTTTCTCTCAGAAATGGGGGAACACTTGATGAAGCATGGGGATGGGGTCAAAGACATTGCTTTCCAAGTGGAGGACCTTGAATTCTTAATCAAGGTGAGTAAAAAGTACTAAAGTAATCTTGTTCAACCTTTTATCTGTTAGTTTCAAGGGTGGTGGGTAGAGTACAGGGTGGTGGGTGGAGGGTAGACTAGAGGGTAGTGGGTAGAGGGTAGACTAGAAGGTAGTGGGTAGAGGGTAGACTAGAGGGTGGAGGGTGGAGGGTAGAGGGTAGACTAGAGGGTGGAGGGTAGAGGGTAGACTAGAGGGTAGTGGGTAGAGGGTGGTGGCGCATCAAGAGGGTGCGTGGCGTAGAGGGTGGTGGTAAGGGTAAGAGGGTGGTCGGGTAAGAGGGTAGACGGGTAGAGGGTGGGGGTAGAGGGTTAGAAGGTTGGGGCGTATACGGGTAGAGGGTGGAGGGCTGGGGGTAGAGGGTGGTGGGTAGAGGGTCGAGGGTAGAGGTGGTGGGTGGGTGAGGGTGGAGGGTGAGGGTTGGTGGTAGAGAGTGGTGGGTAGAGGTAGCGGGTGGGGTAGCAGGGGTGGTGGGTGGAGGTAGCACGCCGGCTCGCGCACGTCGCACGGCAGTCGCGCGCGCTAGAGGGTAGAGGTGGTTGGGTAGAGGGTAGAGGTGGTGGGTGTGGGGGTGGGGTGAGGGTAGAGCGGTAGGGGTGGTGGTAGAGGGTAGAGGGTGGTGGGTAGAGGGTAGAGGGTAGAGGGTGGTGGGTAGGGGTGGTGGTTTGAGGGTAGAGGGTCGGTGGGTAGAGGGTAGAGGGGGGGTGGGCGGTGGTTTTGGGTAGAGGGTGCGTGGGTAGAGAGTGGCTGGTGACGGGGTAGAGGTGGGTAGAAGGGTGGTGGTGGGTGAGGGCTGGAGGGTAGAGGCGTGGTGGGTAGAGCGGTTGGCCTTTCTTTAACTAGAGGTTATCTGCCACCAGAGGGTGGGGCGTGCGGGTGGTGGGTGGGCGTAGAGGGTGGCCAGGGTAGAGGGTGAGGAGGGTAGAGGGTAGCAGGGTGCGTGGGGTAGAGGGTAGAGGCGTGCGTGGGTGGGGTCGGCGCGCGCTAAGAGGGTAGCACGCGGTCAAGACCGGGTGGTGGGCTAGGGGTAGCGGTGTGGGCGGGTTGCAGGGTAACGCCACCGAGGGTAGAACGGTGGTGCGGTAAGAGGGTGGTGGGTAAGCGCAGGGTAGAGGGGTGGTTGGCCTAGGATCCGCGCGTCTTTTAGACCGCGCGCGCCGCGACGTGCGGGTGGGTTGGCGCTAGACACGGGGTGGTGGGTAGACGAGCGCTACGACCACACAGGGCGCGCGCTTTTTTTTTCTTATATTACAGGGCTGTGGTGGGCTGAGGGTGAGCTCGCGCTACAGGGTAGACGGTGGTGGGTAGAGGGTGTCGGGGTAGACCCGCGCGCTCGCGCCCGGGTAGTAGAGGGCGCGCGCTCTCGGTCGGGTAGAAGGGCTCAGCACGCGACGCTCAGACGGGTTGTTGGGGGGGTGGGGGTAGAGGGTAGACGGTGGGGGTGATTGGTGGGTGAGAGGGGGTAGAGGGGCGGGAGTTGGTGGTGGATTTCTAGAGGGGTAGAGGGGGGGTAGGTGGAGGGTGTGGTAAGGGGCAGGGGGTGGGGTCAGAGTGGGTAGAGGGGGGTGTGGGTAAGGGTAGAGGGGTGGGGCTGGGTGGGTGGTAGAGGGGTGGTGGGTAGAGGGGGTAGAGGGTACGGGGGGGGGGGGGGTCGGGGTAGAGGGTGGTGGCTAGAGGGAGGGGTGGTGGGGTAAGTAAGTGTAAAGAGGGTAAAGCAAAAGGAGGGGTGGCCGTGTGGGAGACGGGGGGTTGTGGGTGTTGTGTGGGGTGGTGTAGAGATCATGTGAAGGGGGGGGGGGGGGGGTGTGGGAGGGGGTGGGGTGGGGGGGGGGTGGGTGGGGGTGCGGGGGGGGTGGGGGGCGCGCAGGATGTGGGGGGGGGGGGTAAGGGAGGGGGGGGGCGGGTCGTTGCTCCACCGCCCCAGGCCGCGGCCCCCGCGTTGTCTTGGATATGGGGTAGAGGTGTGGGTAGAAGGTTGGTGGGTGAGGGTACGGGTAGAGGTGGTGGGTGGTGGGTAGAGGGTTGAGAGTAGGTGGTGGTGGGTAGAGGGTAGAGGGTCGAGGGAAAGGGGATACCTAGTCAGATGTCAAACTGAATACATTCAACTGAAATGTGTCTTTCACATTTAACCCAACCCCTCAATCAGAGAGCAATTGTTATGGGTTAACTGCCTTGTTACTGGCCCAACTCTCTTAACCGCTAGGCAGGAATGAATGCCACAGATGAACCTGGTACCCTTTCTGTTCCTATTCTAGGTTAAACAGAGGATAAACTCTGCTCTCGGTCCAATGGCCCAAGGGAAAGCTGCTGTTCCTATTCTAGGTTAAACAGAGGATAAACTCTCGGTCCAATGGCCCAAGGGAAAGCTGCTGTTCCTTTTCTAGGTTAAACAGAGGATAAACTCTGCTCTCGGTCCAATGGCCCAAGGGAAAGCTGCTGTTCCTTTTCTAGGTTAAACAGAGGATAAACTCTGCTCTCGGTCCAATGGCCCAAGGGAAAGCGGCTGTTCCTTTTCTAGGTTAAACAGAGGATAAACTCTGCTCTCGGTCCAATGGCCCAAGGGAAAGCTGCTGTCATTGATTGTACAGAGAGATATCAACCTTCCCCTTCGTTCTCTACCATGATTTCTCTCAAATAAAAAAACATGTAGTCAAAGCAACAGAGAGGATCATTCATAAGATAACAAAGAGGTGTTTCTACCTACAACCAAACTGGGAAAGCAGGAGCAGCGTGTCTGGTCAAAGTGTCTGGAGCTGTGTGGTGGAGTGATAACAGGTTAGGTGCTGTCTTGGTAATGTGTACCGGCTATTTGTCCTGTTACTGTTTGCAGAAAGCTAAAGAGCGAGGGGCGGTGGTGGTCAAGGAGCCTTGGATTGAGCAAGATAGTCACGGCAAAGTCAAGTATGCTGTCGTTCAGACGGTGAGTCCTCTCTCTCCCTCTCTGTCTCTGTCTCTCTGTCTCTGTCTCTCTCTCTCCCTCTCTGTCTCTCTCTCTCCCTCTCTGTCTCTGTCTCTCTCTCTGTCTCTCTCTCTCCCTCTCTGTCTCTCTCTCTCCCTCTCTGTCTCTCTCTCTCCCTCTCTGTCTCTCTCTCTCTCTGTCTCTCTTCTCTGTTCTCTCTCCCTGTCTCTCTCCCTGCTCTCTCCCTGTCTCTCCCTTTCCCTGTCCCTGTCTCTGTCTCTGTCTCTGTCTCGTCTCTTCTCCTATCTCTCTCTGTCTCTCTCTGTCTTCTCTCTCTCTCTCTCTTCTCTCTCTCTGTCTCTCTCTGCTCTCTCTCTCTTCTCTTCTCCCTCCCTGTGTCTCCCGCTCTCCTCTCTCTCTCGCTCTCGGTCTCCTCTCTCCCCTCTCCTGTCTCTCTCTCTCCCGCCTCTTCTCTCTTCTCCTCTCTGTCTCCTCTCTGTCTCTCCCCTGTCCTCTCCTCCCTGTCGTCTCCCTGTCCCTGTCTCTGTCTCTGTCTCTGTCCTCTTCCTCTCTATCTTCTATCTCTCTCTGTCTGTCTCTCTCTCCTCTCTTCTCTGGTCTCTCTCTCTGTCTCTCTCTCTGTCTCTCTCTCTGTCTCTCTCTCTGTCTCTCTCTCTGTCTCCCTCTCTGTCTCCCTCTCTGTCTCCCTCTCTGTCTCCCTCTCTGTCTCTCTCCCTCTCTGTCTCTCTCTCTGTCACTAATTGTAAACACATTTGACCTGATGCAGTTGAGGTACTGTAATTCTAAATGAACAGCTTCCTTATCCATCTTCCTCTAGTATGGCGATACAACACACACTCTCATTGAGTACCTGGGTCCCTACAAAGGCCTGTTTCTGCCCGGATACAACACATCTGTGGTAAAGGACTGCCTGCTACCCAAACTGTGAGTTTCACTCACACATTATGATTTCTAAAAAAAACTGTGTTTACATTTTCTCTCATTATAATTCAACACAAAAGGCATCAGTTTTATAGCCTCGAGTCACTGGTGTTTTGTCTGCATTGACAGCTCAGCCAGGTCTCGTATGCAACAGACACAGTCAGACATACTCACCCCCCCCCATCTCTCTCCAGGCCACCAGGACTTCTGAACTTCATCGATCACATTGTGGGAAACCAGCCAGACGATGCAATGGTGCCCGTGTCAGACTGGTGAGACCAGGGGACCAAAGGGAAGAATAACATCTAGGGCTGTTGTTTTTACATAAAAACGGGGCGGCAGGTAGCCTAGTGGTTACCTGATTGAATCCCCGAGTTGACAAAGTAAAAATCTGTCGTTCTGCTCCCTGAACAAGCCAGTTAACCCGCTGTTCCTCCGGTAGGCCGCCATTGTAAATAATAATTTGTTCTTTAACTGATTTGACTAGTTAAATAAAAGGTTAAATAACATAAAACCACTGCAGGTTCACAGACATGGAGCACTGTTGTTTTCAGATGTTGGGTTAGAGTTACTCTTACATGAGAAAAAGCAGTTAAGATTTGGAAGAGGAAGCCATTTAATCCTTAAGAGTCTATTGACGCACCCCTGCGTCAATCTAAGTAACATAATATTTTTTAAATCGGCATCAAAATACGTCAGTTTATTAATTAAGCTAGAGATAACTTCTCTTTTTCTTCTCTCTTCTCTTATCCTTTTTTTGCGTTGGCTACGTCTCAATCCATTGCATCCTCCGATATCGGCTCTCCACATCTGCTGTGGAAGGTGACCGAGCTACAGCGGTGTTTGTCAGACCATGTGACATCCTGAAAATCTGTCTTTTCACGAAAACGTCTGTCGCGTCGGGAACAGTTTAACCCTAACCCTACCCCTACCCCTACCCCTAACCCTAACCCTAACCATACCCCTAACCCTAACCCTACCCCTAACCCTAACCCTAGTTTAACCTAAGAAAAAAACTAATATGACCCCTCTGTGGAAAGATGAGACTGTCACCAACACAATGACCCTAACCCTAACCCTAACCCTATCCCTAACCCTAACCCTAACCCTAACCCTACCCCTAACCCTAACCCTATCCCTATCCCTAACCCTATCCCTAACCCTAACCCCTAACCCTATCCCTATCCCTATCCCTAACCCTAACCCTATCCCTAACCCCTATCCCTAATCCCTATCCCTAACCCTAACCCTAACCCCTAACCCTAACCCCTAACCCTACTCCTAACCTTAACCCCTATCCTGTGTGTTAAGACTATTGAGACTCATTGTTTTGAGAGATGCACTGATAAGTTCATGGAACCACTGTCTCCAGGTATCAGAACTGCTTGCTGTTTCACCGATTCTGGTCGATAGACGACAAACAGATCCACACACAGTACAGCGCCCTGAGGTCCATCGTAGTGACCAACTATGAGGAGACCATCAAGATGCCAATCAACGAACCTGCTCCCGGCAAGAAGAAGTCGCAAATCCAGGTCTGACCCCTTGACCATTAACCTCTCTGTGTGTGTACTTGTGTGTGTCAGGGGAGGACGGCTCATAATAATGGCTGGAATGGAGTAAATGGAACGGTATCAAATGTGTTTTAAGTGTTTCATACCATTCCATTTACTCCATTCCAGCCGTTACTACGAGCTCGTCCCTCCATTAAGGAGCAACTAAAATCAAATCCAATGTTATTTGTCACATGCTTAGTAAACCACAGGTGTTAGACTAACAGGGAAATGCCTACTTATGGCCCTTCCCAACAATTCACAAAGAAAGAAAGAGAAATAATCGAAGAATAGGTGTCACGTGATGTTGCGAAGCAGGGTGGTTGTCTGAAATMAGCCTCCCGATTAAACACTTCCTACTTGCTTAACGTTCTATAGAATAGTCCATTTAGTAGAATTGTTTTATCAAAGTTTTTCAACAATATCTGCGTTGAATTCAGCTTCAACATGTAGCACAATCGCTAGCGTAGCAACTAACAGGGCTAGCGCTGTTGCTAGCACTTCAGCAAGCATGACGTTGAAAGGGCAGAACATAGAACCCAGCTTATTGTCGGCCTTGCAATCATCCCTACAGTAGGCCATGCAAGAAATGGGTAGAGTCAGCACCATTCTTGAATCTCTTGAACCGGATGTCTCTCAGGTCAAGCAATCTCAGATGGATATGCAAGAAGGTGTATCGGTCATATTACAGAGGCTAGATGAGACGGAAGGTCCTCTGACGTTATGTCATTGTCTTGTGTTACTTATTTATTTTTTATTGTTTTCATTTAATAACTATTTTCTTAACTATGAACTGCATTGTTGGTTAAGGGCTTATAAGTAAGCATTCCTTTGATTCCTTTGATTTCCTTCGACCTCATGACTTGGTTTTTGCTCTGACATGCACTGTCAACTGTGGGACCTTATATAGACAGGTGTGTGCTTTTCCAAATCATGTCCAATCAATTGAATTTACCACAATTGGACTCCAATCAAGTTGTAGAAACATCTCAAGGATGATCAATGGAAACAGGATGCACCTGAGCTCAATTTCGAGTCTTATAGCAAACGGTCTGAATAGAGACGAGGTCCTGCCTTGTCCAGTGTTGGTGTGTGTGGACCACGTTAATTCCTTAGTGATGTGGACACCGAGGAACTTGAAGCTCTCGATCTGTTCCACAACAGCCCTGTCGATGTGGATGGGGGCGTTCTCGGCCCTCCGTTTCCTGTCGTCCACGATCAGCTTCTTTGTCTTGCTGAGGGAGAGGTTGTTGTCCTGGCACCACACTGCCAGGTCTCTGACCTCCTCCCTGTAGGCTGTCTCGTCGTCGTCGGTGATCAGGCCTACCACCGCTGTGTCGTCGGCAAATTTAATGATGGTGTTGGAGTCGTGCGCGGCCACGCAGTCGCGGGTGAACGGGGAGTACAGGCCGATGGGCCCCCCGTGTTGAGGGTCAGCGTGGCGGATGTGTTGTTGCCTACCCTCACCACCTGGGGGAAGCCCATCAGTAAGTCTAGGATCCAGTTGCAGAGGGAGCTGTTTAATCCCCATGGTCCTTAGTTTTAGTGATGAGCTTGGACGGCACTACGGTGTTGAACGCTGATCTGTAGGTTAATGAATAGCATTCTCACATAGGTGTTCCTTTTGTCCGGGTGGGAGAGGGCGTTCTGAAGTGCAATATGATATATATCTGTGGATCTGTTGGGGCGGTATGGGAATTTGAGTGGGTGTCTGGGATGATGGTGTTGATGTGAGCCATTACCATCTTTTATTAACATTTCATGGCTACAGATTTGACGAGGTGATAGTCATTTTCACAGGTTACCTTGGTGTTCTTGGGCACAGGGACTATGGTGGTCTGCTTGAAACATGTACCTATTACAGACTGGGTCAGGGAGAGGTTGAAAATGTCAGTGAAGACACTTGACATCTGGTCAGCGCATGCTCTGAGTAGTCCTGGTAATCCGTCTGGGCGTTGTGAATGTTAACCTGCTTAAAACATCTTACTGATGTCTTACATTGGCTACGGAGAGCATGATCACACAGTCATCTGGAACAGCTGATGCTCTCATGCATGGTTCAGTGTTGCTAGTATCGAAGCGAGCATAGAAGGTATTTCGCTCATCTGGTACGCTCGCGTCACTGGACAGTTTGCGACTGGGTTTCCCTTTGTAATCCGTGATAGTTTGCAAGCCCTGCCACATCCGATGATCGTCAGAGCCGGTGTAGTAGGATTTGATCTTGGTCCTGTATTGACGGTTTGTAGGAGTGTTTTGCAGGATTTCTTATAAAATACCGGATTAATGTTCTACTCCTTCAAAGCAGCAGCTCTAGCCTTTAGCTCAGTGCGGATGTTACCTGTATTCCATGGCTTCTGGTTGGGATATGTACGTATTGTCACTGTGGCGACGACGTCGTCGATGCACTTATTAACAAAGCCGGTGACTGATGGGGTAAACCCCTCAATGCCATCGGACGAATCCTGGAACATATTCCAGTCTGTGCTAGCGAAACAGTCCTGTAGCTTAGCATCCGCTTCATCGCACCATTTTCGTATTGAGCGTGTCACTGGTACTTCTTAGTTGAGTTTTTACTTGTAAGCAGGAATCAGAAGGATAGAGTTAGGGTCGGATTTTCCAAATGGAGGGCAGAGGAGAGCTTTGTACGTGTCTCTGTGTGTGGAGTAAAGGTGGTCTATAGTTTTTTAGCCTCTAGTTGCACAGATGACATGTTGCTAGAAATTAGGTAAAACAGATTTCAGTTTTCCGGCATTCAAGTTACTGGCCAATAGGAGCTCCGCCTCTAGATGAGCATTTTCTTGTTTTCTCCTGGCCTTATACCGCTCTTTGATTGAGGTCTTAGTGCCAGCATCGGTTTGTGATGGTAAATAGACAGCTACGAAAAATATAGATGAAAACTCTCTTGGTAAATAGTGTGGTCTACAGCTTACCATGAGGTATTCTATCTAGCCGCCTGTGTTTATGTGTGTGTCAGTATTTTAACTTGATTGTGGCCTTATTTCAACAGGAGTATTGCGACTACAACGGAGGGCCTGGTGTCCAGCACATCGCCCTGAACACATCCGACATCATTCAAGCTGTAAGTCAATCATATATTTTCTGACGAAGAAAGAAATACAGCATTACAGTGCCTTCAGAAAGTATTCATACCCCTTGACTTATTCCACATTTTGTTGTTACAGCCTGAATTCAAAATGGATTAAATCGATTTTCCCCCTCACCCATCTACACACAATATATCATAATGACAAAGTGAAAACATTGTTTAGAAATGTTTGAAAATTTGTTGAAATTGAAATACAGAAATATCTAATTGACATAAGTATTCACACCACTGAGTCAATACTTTGTAGAAGCACCTTTGGCAATGATTACAGCTGTGAGTCTTTCTGGGTAAGTCTCTAAGAGCTTTACACACCTGGATTGTGCAACATTTGCCCATTATTTTCAAAATTCTTCAAGCTCTGTCACATTGATTGTTGATCATTGCTAGACAACCATTTTCAGATTTTCAAGTAGATTTAAGTCAAAACTGTAACTAGGGAACATTGACTGTCTTATTGGTAAGCAACTCCAGTGGATATTTGGCCTTGTGTTTTAGGTTATTGTCCTGCTGAATGGTGAATTAATCTCCCAGTGTCTGGTGGAAAGCGGACTGAACCAGGTTTTCCTCTAGGATTTTGCCTGTGCTTAGCTCCATTCCGTTTCTTTTATATCCTGAGAAAACTCCACAGTCCTTAACAATTACAATAATACCCATAACATGATGCAGCCACCATTTATAATTGAAAATATAGAGAATGGTGCTTAATAATGTGTTGTATTGGATTTGCTCCAAACATAACACTTTGTATTCAGGAAAAAAAACATGAATTGCTTTGGACACATTTTTTGCAGTATTACTTTAGTGCCTTGTTGCAAACAGGAATATTTTTTATTCTGTATAGGTTTCCTTCTTTTCCCTCTGTCATTTAGGTTAGTATTGTGGAGTAACTACAAAGGTGTTGAGCCATCCTCAGTTTTCTCCTATCACAGCCATTAAACTCTTAACTGTTTTAAAGTCACCATTGGCCTCATGGTGACATTCCTGAGCGGTTTCCTTCCTCTCCGGCAACTGAGTTAGGAAGGACACATGTATCTTTGTAGTGACTGGGTGTATTGATACACCATCCAATGTGTAATTAATAACTTCACCATGCTCAAAGGGATATTCAATTTGTATTTTTTTTATTTACCGATAGGTGCCCTTCTTTGCGAGGTATTAGCAATCCTCCCTGGTCTCTGTGGTTGTAACTGTGTTAGAGATTCACTGCTCGAAATACATATATTGTATGTGTGGTGTACAGAGATTAAGTAGTCATTCAAAAATCATGTCAAACACTATTGTTGCACACAGAGTGAGTCCATGGAATTTATTATGTGACTTGTTAAGCAAATGTTTACTCCTGAACTTATTTAGGTTTGCCTTAAAGGGTTTGAATACTTATTGACTCAAGACTTTTCAACTTTACATTTTTTATTAATTAATTTGTAAACATTTTGAAAAACATAATTCCACTTTGACATTATGGGTTATTGTGTGTAGGCGTTACCCAACAATCTCAATGTAATCCATTTTAAACTCAGGCTGTAACACAACACAATGCTGAAAAAGTCAAGGGGTGTGAATACTTTCTGATGGTACTGTATATCAGTTGAATATTTACAATCCATGCAGATTCATAGCTTTAAAAAACTTCTTCAGGATTGGTGGGTCCCCCACGGGACGGGGTTGAGCTAACGTAGGCTAATGTGATTAGCATGAGCTTGTAAGTAACAAGAACATTTCCCAGGACATAGACATATCTGATATTGGCAGAAAGATTAATAACAAGAATTTAAGCTAACTGCACTGTCCAATTTACAGTAGCTATTACAGTGAAACAATACCATGCTATTGTTTGAGGAGAGTGCACAGTTTTGAACATGAAAAGTTATTAATAAACAAATTATGCACATTAGGGCAGTCTTGATACAACATTTTGAACAGAAATGCAATGGTTCATTGGATCAGTCTGAAACTAAATTGCACCTGGGCTAGAATAATACATTTCAAAGATGATGGTACAAACAAAATACAAAAAAACGGAAAGGTTTTTTCTTTGTATTATATTTTACCAGATCTAATGTGTTATATTCTCCTACATTCCTTTCAAATTTCCACAAACTTCAAAGTGTTTCCTTTCAAATGGTACCAAGAATATGCATATCCTTGCTTCAGGGCCTGAGTTACAGGCAGTCATTTTAGGCGAAAATTTAAAAAAAGGGCCCGATCCTTAAGAGGTTTTAACGGGGACATTCTAAGTAAGCAAGCACAGGCAAGACTTGCCCTGAGACATAGCTGTATACTCCCCCTACTCCATGGCATAGAGCTATGTCTCAGGGCAAAGGCAAGGCATTGGAAATACTGCATAACCATCAGCTTCAACCATCTCGTCTTCTTCTCTTGAGTTAAGCAAGTAGTGACAGGCTTAAGATCATCTACCCTGTCTTAAAACAGATCGTGAACCTCCGAGCCCGGGGGATGGACTTCCTGGCYGCCCCTGATGCTTACTATGAGAGCCTGAGGGAGAACCTCAAGACATCCAAGATCAAGGTGAAGGAGGACCTCAAGAGGCTACAGGTATACCGAGCGTCATGTCTTTAAATCACATACTGGGGCTCTATCTCAATTCATCTTCCTTCGATTCCTCACATCCTCTCGTTTCTTTCTCAAAACGTATTGAAGGAAAAAGTCCTAGGTTCCTCCCCTCTGACCGTTTTAAGAAGCAAGGCGCAAGGAATCGAGGACAGACAACTTTGAGAGAGAGCCTGAGTGTAATTTAAAATCAGAGCTGATACTTTTTTGCTCAGTGTCCAGATGTCCTTATTCATTCTCTCTGTCTGTCTCTCTGTCTGTCTCTCTGTCTGTCTCTCTGTCTGTCTGTCTTGCTGAGTCAAGGAACTGAAAATCTTAGTTGACTTCGATGACAAGGGCTACCTGCTCCAAATCTTCACCAAACCCGTGCAGGACCGACCAACCCTTTTTTTGGAAGTCATTCAGCGTCACAACCACTTTGTAAGTATACCAGATACTAGGAGACCAGAAGTCAATTAGCTTTCCCTCTGATTACGAGGGCTTCCCAAATACCTTTCATTTAAAAACCACTAATGCCAGATTCTTATAATCAAAATATTGATTTTTGGTGAAATTAAAACTACCTATAAAAGTGGCCCGGTATCACTTGTATACATATCTATTGCTATCCCTTTATAGGGGGAGTATAGTCCAATAGCCCCCATTTCTCTCTCTCACACACAAAGTCACCACATGCCCTTCCATGTAAGTCCATAAAACCGGGAAACACATGTGTACACTCGCGCGTGTTAACACCTGTTTACCGGCTGCCACCCAGGGCAAACACAACACAGAGTCATAAACGATAAGGTAATCTATCACAGGTGCAGATTAAAGACCGACTGTAGCAGAGAGCTGGAACTGAGGTAGAGTTGTGGTTTGGGTTTCTCACTACCTGTTAGAACAGGCTCCATCAGTCACACGTCGGCGTTTCACAGTCTGGTGATGTGCAGAGGATTGGTTATGCCTGAAACTCAAAACATTTAGGTACACCACACCAAAGGAACTGTGGGAGAAACCACCAACATGTTTCTTGGTCTTTACCGTCTTTATCTTTTTATTACCTCTTTCAAATATTTACATGATTTTACTTGGAGCTCATAAATTAAATGTACTGGGGCGAGTTGGCGTTTGAACGTACATCTCTGGGGCAGTGTTTAAATCTTTAGCCACGGTCTCAGGAAGTCAACACCAAAGACATCGTTGATTGACTTATCCTTGACAATAGCAGTAGACCATCCGGTAGACCTTATCCTGACAATAGCCATCGTAGGACCTTATCCTTGGACCATAGCCATCGTTAACCTTATCCTGACAATAGCCATCGAGCTACTGACACGAGACCTTATCCTTGCCAATAGCCATCGTACCAGCATACCTTATCCTTGACAATAGCCATCGTAGACCTATCCTTGACACAACCATCGTAGACCTTATCCTTGACAATAGCCATCGTAGACCTCTATCCTTTGACAATAGCCATCGTAGACTTATCTCTGACTATATACCATCGTAGACCTATCTTGACAATAGCCATCGTACACCTTATCCCTTGAAATAGCCATCGTAGACCTTATCCTTGACAATAGCCATCGTAGACCTTATCCTTGACAATAGCCATCGTAGACCTCTATCCTTGACAATAGCCATCGTAGACCTTATCCTTGACAATAGCCATCGTAGACCTTATCCTTTGACAATAACCATCGTAGACCTTATCCTTGACACATAACCATCGTAGACCTTATCCTTGACAATAGCCATCGTAGACCTATCCTTGACAATAAGCCATCGTAGACCTATCCTTGACAATAACACACGTAGCCTTATCCTTGAAATCCATCGTAGCTTATCCTTGACAATTATGCCATCGTAGACCTTATCCTTGACACATCAGCCATCGTAGACCTCATCCTTGACAATAAACCATCGTAGACCGTATACCTACGAATACGCCATCTAGACCTTATCCTTGACAATAGCCATCGTAGACCTTATCCTTGACACTTAGCCATCGTAGACCTCATCCTTGACAATACCATCGTAGACCTCATCCTTGACAAATCATCGTAGACCTCATCCTTGACAATAGCCATCGTAGACCTATCCCTGACAAAGCCTCGTAGACCTCATCCTTGACAATAAGCCATCGTAGACCTATCCTTGACATAGCCATCGTAGACCTTATCCTTGAAATAGCCATCGTAGACCTTCTCCTTGACAATAGCATCGTAGACCTCATCCTTGACAATAACCATCGTAGACCTCATCCTTGACAATAGCCATCGTAGACCTTATCCTTGACAATAGCCATCGAGACCTATCCTTGACATAACATCGTAGACCTTATCCTTGACAATAGCCATCGTAGACCTATCTTGACAATAACCAAAAGCTGTCAGTGAAGTCATACTTTCAGCCGTCTAAGATACACCGAATGAGACAGAATAAGTACACGGAATGAGGCAGATAAGATACACGGAATGAGGCAGAATAAGATTACACGGAATGAGGCAGAATGAAGTACACGGATAGGCAGGAGTAAGAGATCCGGAATGAGGCAGAATAGTACGGCAATGAGCAGAATAAGATACACGGAAGAGCGCAATAAGATACACGAATGAGGCAGAATGAGGCAGAATAAGAATACACGGAAGAGGCAGAATAAGATACACGGAATGAGCAGATCGAGAGATAAGATACACGGAATGAGGCAGAATAAGATACACGGAATGAGACAGAATGAGATACACGGAATGAGCAGATATGAGATACACGGAATGAGGCAGAATAAGATACACGGAATGAGCAGAATAAGATACACGGAATGAGGCAGAATAAGAATTAACTGATGATGGAACAGAGCTTTAATAAATACATTTCATTGATTGACTGAGTTGGACCCCTGTGTGTGTGTGTGTGTGTGTGTGTGTGTGTGTGTGTGTGTGTGTGTGTGTGTGTGTGTGTGTGGTGTGTGTGTGTGTGTGTGTGTGTGTGTTGTGTGTGTGTGTATCCCACCACAGGGCTTCGGGCAGGAAACTTCAAGTCTCTGTTCGAGGCATTGAGAAGGACCAGGATGCCAGGGGAAACCTCACCGTTTACAACTATATCACACCACCATTGTCGGCTACGCCGACGAAGCCGTTTAATATGTTGTACTCAATGTCCATGTTGTATGGCTTTGCTTAAAGAGATTTAGGACAGAGATTTAGCACCTATTTTGTAAATGTATGGGACAAGTTGTTGAAAGCAATTAGAAAGCAATCTGTGTAATTTCTCTTTACCTACGATCACTGCGATAACATGCCTTCCACCTTTTACCTTTGCAAGGTAAGCGCCAGCATATATCTCGCCAGTGACAACACGATGATAATTCCGATACACGACTGAAACATTTACATGAATTGAATGACCTAGTTTTACAGTGGGATTTGTCAGATAAATACAAAAAAAAAGGTTAATTTTTATATACAATTTAGACCATATTCGCACCAGAGGTTTTTATTTCAAAATAATTTATTTGCATATAATTGGAATGATGCACGTTGATACATCTGTGATGGCACACAGTTTCATATAGATATGGTTTCTATACAGAAACCATGTAGTATTTTCAAAACCTGGACCAACAAAAAAAAATGGATAAATATATTAGTAATATTATAGTTGTACATATCACCATATTGAAATGTTCTATTTATATAAAATACAACACTTTATTTCATTATGTTTTGTCTGTCTCTTTTTTTTTTTGTACACAAAGTATCCACATATACTGACAGATCCCTTTCGTTTCCCGGGACACGTGTTCTGATAAAAGCCATTTCAGCTCATTATGCATTCGAAAAAACAAAACAATAATCGCAAACAGAAAAGGACACCAAGAAAAGGATAATAAAATCACCCAACCAAAATGTTTCAGGGATTTTGAAGTGTTATATTTCATTGTACTGGTCATCGGCATAGTTATATTGCTTTGATTACTTTTCGTTGAGTTTTTCCCTGTTAAATATAAAGCAAAAGTGCTGTGGTGGTTGTGATTTAGTCATTTCCAGCTCAGACATGGGGGCTGTAGCCTGGAATGCAGAAAGATTTTACAATGTTTGTTTTAAATCGACATTTGTGGTCGCAGTGTTCAGTCTGGTTTAACCAGGCTATAGGGGACTGTTCTCTACAAAGTGTTCAGTCTGGTTTAACCAGGCTATAGGGGACTGTTCTCTACCAAGTGTTCAGTCTGGTTTAACCAGGCTATAGGGGACTGTTCCTACACAGATATATAACAGACACAACCTGAAGTATTAGCGAGAGAAGCTGTCACCAAAAACACATTCGAAAACGAGGTATCAGTAAATATGTTAGAGATGCTGTCTCCAAAAGACATTAGAAAACGAGTTATGGGTAAAATAGGGGCTGTAATCTATAGATTATCCATGATTTTTACTGCATACGATTCCAACGTGTTTTGTAAAGTAAACCTAGAGAATTGGGTTTAGATTGCCGGAGGAGGAACAGAAATAACACGAGCTTAATGTATTAGGTTATTTGATGATCTAAGATAATAATAAACTTCAACCGATCCCAGGAGGTAGTGAATGAAGAGCACACAACTAACCCTTTTGAAAACTGACTTCATAAAAGGCACAACTGAAGTCAATAGATAGCTGGACTCATCTCATAACTGGTTCGGAGCGTTACTACCGTCGATCAGCCACGTGACATTCAAAGGTTGTTTTAAGTGCTTCCAACTATTTAGAAAATACTCTGGGGATCAATAGGTTTATTCAATTCAACGTTTCCGTTTGCCTCGGACGCAATACAGTCTCCTTGCACATGTCCACTGACCTCCATGTATACATATACAGTAAGAAACAAATATATTGGAGGATATGTACACTACCAGTCAAGTTTGGGCAACCTACTCATTCAAGTTTCTTCTGCTTTATTTTTTACTATTTTCTATATTGTAGAATAATAGTGAAGACATCAAAACTATGAAATAACACATATGGAATCATGTAGTAACCAAAAAACAAACAAATCCAAATTGATTTAATATTTTTGATTCTTCAAAGTAGCCACACCCTTTGCCTTGATGATAGCTTTGCACATTCTTGGCATTCTCTCAACCAGCTTCACCTGGAATGCTTTTCCAACAGTCTTGAAGAAGTTCCCTCATATGCTGAGCACTTGTTGGCTGCTTTTCCTTCACTCTGTGGTCCAACTCATCCCAAACCATCATAATTGGGTTGAGGTCGGGTGATTGTGGAGGTCAGGTCATCTGATGCAGCACTCCATCACTCTCCTTGGTCAAATAGCCCTTACACAGCCTGGAGGTGTGTCTTGGGTCATTTTCCTGTTGAAAAACAAATGCTAGTCACCACTACGCGCTAACCAGATGGGATGGCATATC
This sequence comes from Salvelinus sp. IW2-2015, assembly GCF_002910315.2. NCBI lineage: Eukaryota > Metazoa > Chordata > Actinopteri > Salmoniformes > Salmonidae > Salvelinus > Salvelinus sp. IW2-2015. The sequence continues at coordinate 31,647 of NW_019943638.1, read as the reverse complement.
GCTGCAGAATGCTGTGGTAGCCATGCTGGTTAAGTGTGCCTTGAATTCTAAATAAATCACTGACAGTGTCACCAGTAAAGCACCCCCACACCATCACACCTCCTCCTCCATGCTTCACAGTGGGAACCACACATGCGGAGATCATCCGTTCACCTACTCTGCGTCTCACAAAGACACTGCGGTTGGAACCAAAAATCTCTAATTTGGGACAATCAGTTCCACCGGTCTAAGGTCCATTGCTCATGTTACTTGGCCCAAACATGTCTCTTCTTCTTATTGGTGTCCTTTAGTGGTGGTTTCTTTGCAGCAAATCGACCATGYAGGCCTGATTCACGCGGTCTCCTCTAAACAGTTGATGTTGAGATGTGTTTGTTACTTGAACTCTGTGAAGCATTTATTTAGGCTGCAATTTCTGAGGCTGGTATCTCTAATGAACTTATCCTCTGTAGCAGAGGTAACTCTGGGTCTTCCTTTCCTGTGGCGGTCCTCATGAGAGACAGTTTCATCATAGCGCTTGATGGTTTTTACAACTGCACTTGAAGAAACTTTCAACGTTCTTAAAATGTTCTGTATTGGATAACCTTCATGTCTTAAAGTAATGATGGACTGTCGTCTCTTTGCTTATTTGAGCTGTTCTTGCCATAATATGGACATGTTATTTTACCAAATAGGGCTATCTTCTGTATACCARCCRTACCTTGTCACAACACAACTGATTGGCTCAAATGCATTAAGAAGGAAAGAAATTCCACAAATTAACTTTTAACAAGGCACACCTGTTAATTGAKATGCATTCCAGGTGACTACCTCATGAAGCTGGTTGAGAGAATGCCAAGAGTGTGCAAAGCTGTCATCAAGGCAAAGGGTGGCTAATTTGAAGAATCTCAAATATAAAATATATTTTGATGTTTAACACTTTTTMTGGGGTTACTACATGATTCCGTTATTTCATAGTTTTGATATCTTTACTATTATTGTACAATGTAGAAAATAGTAAAAAAAATKAAGGAAAACCCTTGAACGCGTAGGAGTGTCCAAACTTTTGACGGGTACCGTATAACTACACACATTTAACATGACTTTTCTGTCCTCTGGTGTTTTTCATCTCCTGGGATGTTAGATCCAAGTGAGACATTCAGGGAAAGGGCTTGACTGACCGAGCGGCACCGGGCTTCTATTTAAGGCCGCAGGTTTGTTTGGTTGTGAATAATGTATGTTCCCAAAGTTGAATGAATAATGAATTATCATGGCTTTCCTCCAGTTATTACATAGTAATTATGTATATCCTATTTTGCTACAATGTTTAAGATAAGGGCACCCCTGGTGAGCTATAGCTGCTGGTAGATGGGTAATGGAAAGGAGACAATATCCTTGCTGGTGGATAATGATAGGGTTGTGTAATAGGTGATGGGGTTAAAGGTCAGGGGTCAGGGGTGAAGAGCAGACGACATGGTTCATGTCCTTCCTGAGCCGAGCGAAGCTCCACCCACGCRGCTGTTCTGGTGGCAGACCTACCTTTAGGTTCAAATAGAATTTGAAATATTTCACATACTTGAGCATTTGCATACTTTATCCTTACTGGAGTGCACGCCAGATGGGCGGGGTTTACATTTTTAGGACTATAACATTGGTCCCATGGAGCCAGATAAGCTGAATCAAGCACAGCTACAGTATTTGAAATATATCAAATACAGTTTGAACCCAGGTCTGTGTGGAGGGGCCCTCCATCCTTCACTGGCCACCAAACCAGCGCTTAGGTCAAACATACTACGTAACCACTGGTAACATGAGAAATGACATGAGCAAAACAAAAATAGCTTGTAATAACATAGATCAGTCTGGTTCTTTCTTTTAACCATGAAAAACAAAATGACAAAAAAATGTTTTTACCGAACAGCAAAACAAACTAAATGTGATGGAAACAGCTGCCATTATTGAATGAACCAACACAAGTCCCCATACTAGCCTCTAATGACCTTTCAGGATGACCTTTCAGGATGACCTCTCAGGATGACCTTTCAGGATGCTCACTGCTTGTAGGTCCAGCTAAGAAAATAAATGTTCTCCCCCAATGACAAGTTTCTTGTCTCTTTTCCGTAGCTCCGAGTACCATAGAAACCCACGCCGATGGGAAACATTTCTGAATCTGACTTGAGTTAGGCTGGAAAGAGCAAGAAACCTCCATGTATGGGTGTAATACATGATCCAATGGTTGTCTACATACTGTATCTACACAAATAAAGGACTTTATGGATATTAAGGATGTGTGGGGGAAAATAAAGTATTACTGAGTAGTACCTCATAGTATAATTGATTAAGTACTCAATCAACCAATCAGACATCCAATATGTCCATGTGACTTCTAARGAGGGAGATAGTTGGGGGAATTTCATGATGTTGAATCGAGGKTCAAGCCCTGAGCAGTGATCATTCCTTATGGTCACTAAGGCAAACCTGGGAACTTGTTGGTATTGAATTCTTCCTGTAATTTACAAAACAAAATAAAAACAAGACGGAGAAAAACAAACAAAAAAACAAACATTTCCAGCATCTCCCAGTCAGTCTCCATCTTGAAACACAATCACTAAGCAACAACAAAACTCCCAATCAAACACATTGAAATACTGGAATTTAACAATGAATTAGAGCAATTTGAGGTCCATACATGACTTGTGCTTATTGTTTGAATTGATGGTCAAAATAAATAAACTTCAAAACAATCAGAATCTCAGACTCATTTTGATCGTTGATGGACAGACGGAACTCTGAGCACTGACTGGGGGATTCTGGGAAGTGTAGTCTGAATGCAGCTATTAAATGTGGAATTATTTGGAAGACTTGAGAAACATGGCCGTGCGATGATTTCRGTTCCGGCTCCTGTGTAAGTAGCAGCGTGACGTTGGAGATGCAACTAGCGAGTCCTCACACGCCGGACTCCTCCTCGGATCCTGGAGGTAGAGAAGAAGACGACAGGTTAATTTACCTCTCCAACGCACAGAGACATGACGCACAGGATGTCAGGAAGAACGACACATATGGGGCTCTTCCTCAATTCCTCTCTCCTCACCTTCTTTCCCAAAATGCAATTCATTCAACTTCCCTCCAATTAGGTTGATACGGAGGTGAGGAGATCACGGAAAGACAAATTGAGCTTAAGACATAAAAAACGATGACCTTAGATAATACCATTCCTATGAGGAAAAACTGACTCTTAGAGGTCAAATAGACGCCTATCACTATGAGGGACACGATCACCTATCAGAGGTCAAATACCTAAAGCATTCCTATGAGAGGTGAGAACGATCACCTGTACAAGATGAGACTACCATTCCTATGAGGGAAACGATGACCTTAGGTAATACCATTCCTATGAGGGAAACGATGACCTTAGGTAATACCATTCCTATGTAGCTATAAATCATATGTAGCTATAAAAAAAGTTAAGGACTGGTTGAACACCCACCCTGATTATTGTGTAATGTTTGGCAGTATAAACAAAAGTCTGTGTTGCSGTCGTCCACTGGGCTGTGGGGACCGTGGTGGCGCCTGCTGGATGGGGGCGGGGTTCTGTCCGTAGGGACCCCCAGCCCGGGCTCAGAGTGGGCCTGCTGCACCCGCTTCTGCCACACCACATGGTGGGGCCCTCCACAGCAGGGCCACTCCTCTAGGCCCCCCAGGGGCCTCATTCCTCCAGAGTCCAGGATGAGGGGCACAGGCATGGAGAGCAGAGCGGGCGGCAGGTCGGGCGGGGGGCAGCAGTAGCCCTGGTCATAGTGGATGTAGATGCTACAGTCGTCCTGCAGGTCCAGGTTCTGTTGGAAACGCACCGAGGGCCCATCGAGCACACAGTCGCCCAGCCGGCCTGCCCTCCGGTGGGGGTGGCCCCCGTGGCTGTGGTCCTGGTGGCAGCAGGTGGTTGGGGGTGGTAAGGGGGCTGGGGTTACCAGGACTGGAGGGGGACCTGAGGGGTGGCTGAGCTCATGGCCCTGACCCTCTGTCCCGTGGCCATGGGCCCCTCTACTGTCTGTGTGGTCTGCCTTAGGGCAGTGACAAGGGCTGTCTTTCAGAGGGCACACTGGGGAATCTTTGTCCAGAGCCGGGGGAGATCCTGACGCAGGGCCAAAAGCAGCAGCAGTAGCCCCCAGCTCCTCGTCCGACCCCCTGCCTGGCCCCTGGTCCTGGGCGTGCTCCCTCTCCCCTTCCTCTCGGTAGTGGTGGTGACGGTGGCGGTGGTAGTGGACGTGGCTAAACACAGCCTGCTGCTGTTCCTCAGAGCACCCTCCTCTTCTTCCTCCTCCTCCTCCTCCTCCTCCTCGTCCTCTGGTCTCTGTGTCAGCCATGAATCCAAGGACTGGGTCTTCTGGACCCCTCTCTCATGCTGTCCTGCGGCCCTGTCGGGTCCGGTCCCGGTCCGCGGCCGGCCGTAGTACACAAAACGGATCATAGTCATGCCTCAGGGAGCTGCGGAACGTGGACAGCTACCAGTACACACCTGCAGGGACACGTCAAGTACAGTTGAGTACCGACAGTCACTGGAAGAGCGTGACAGGGGCCAGAGCTGGAGTCCACGGCCGGCCCATCAGCCAGGTAGCCACTGCGTTCTGTCCGGTAGCTCCCCGCAGAGCAGCTTGCCCCTCGGTCCCCCGGGCTGGTGGGCTCCCTGCGAGGCGCGGGGAGTCAAGGAGGGGGGCGTGGTGGCGCTGGAACTGGAGGCCGTTGCGCTGGGAAGGGCAGCCGGAGTGGTCAGGCGCGTCGGCAGAGAGGGCGGGCGGGGCCCGGGGGCCGTCAGTGGTTCCATAGGATGGCCGGCTGCTTGCAAGCTGGCCGCCCGCTCTGTGGGTGCCTTCGCGCGGCGCACTCTTGCAGGGTGGAGGTATCTGCATGCCAGGGCCCAGGGGCCGGGCTAGGGAGGCAAGGCGGTGGGCGTGCTGGGGCTCCAGACCGGGGGAGCCGCGCTATTAGTGGCCCAGGGAGGGGTATGGACCAGACGGGGCGCCTGGGGGCGTATAGTGAGGCCTCATGGATGAAGGGGAATGGGGTGCTGGGGAAGGAGTGGGCGGTGGGGTGCAGGAAGCCTGCGCTGTGCTCGGGGTCTGCTGATCTGATCTCTCCGTGGCTGTCCAGACAGCTCCTGACACGTGGAACATGTTAAAACACACCAGTCAGACAGACAGTACACACAGACAGACAGACAGACAAGACAGGCTACACAGACACAGAAAGCAGACAGACAGACGAGACAGACACGACAGACAGAGCAGACCAGACAGAGACAGACAGACAGACAGAGACAGACAAGACAGACAGACAAACCAGAGAGGACAAGAAACAGACACATCAGGAGAGCAGACAGACAGACACACCAGGCAGACCACACAGACGCGCAGAGACAGACAGACAGACAGACAGACACAGACAGTACAGCACACTCACACACCAGGACGTCAGACTGTATTTTTACTGTATTAATTTCCTTATCCAGGTATAATAGGTAATACAGCTAAGAGTGGATAGAAGGGTGGTTCTTGTGCTTCCTCCTCGGCTCCTTAGGCTCCCGTTGTAGGGTCTAGGGGCTTATGGTCATGGTACTTTACCCCAATGATGTTGTGCGATGCAGAGGGGACAGGTGCGGTCTGCAAGCAGCCAGGGGTCGACACACTCACTATATGGAACTCATGAACACACGAGATGCAAGTCCTCAGTCCTGTCCCTCCAGGAACTCCATCAGACAGTGGCACAACGGGGCTGAGTTAGAGCCTGCTATTAGACCCAGCCCCCACCGGTGGCGCTTGAGCCCCGCAGCCGCTGAGGCTGTACGTCCGCGTCTGCGACACTGATGGCTCGCATCGTTCTGCTGGTTGGACTGAGTCCTGTGTCATAGAGGAACAAGCCGCGTGGGCACGGAGGTTAGAGAACTGACCTCAGAAATGGACTGACTTGTGTCAAAGTTCAAATTCAAGGGAAGATTTTCTGGTGAAACGGTTCAAGCTGTATATACAGTGGCCACTATCCTTTTAGTGGTTTGGGTCTACGTTTGAGGATTACGCATAAACCCTTTAAGATGGATGTATTCCTGGCAGAGATAAAGACAAACACTTTAAGATGGCTGTAATTCCTGCAGAGATAAAGACAAAAGCCACTTTTAAGATGGCTGTATTCTGCAGAGGATAAAAGCCCAAACCACTTTAAGATGGGCTGTATTCTGCAGAGATAAAGACTTCGGTATTGAGAGATAAGACTTTGGTATTGAATAGATAAAGAAGATAAATTGAGACTGGTGTTGGTTGACTGACTCACGCCAGGTTCTGCTGGACTTGCATCGGTACGGAAAGCAAAGATCGAGAAGATGCGCAGAATAGCAAGAACTATGTCAGCAGGACAACAACATCATAGTGGGTGCTGGAAAGCGAGAAGAGAGGAGAGAGAAGAAATGAGAGAGACAGGGGAGAGGGGAGAGAGAGAGCAGCGAGACAGAGAGGGGAGAGAGAGGACAGAGAGCAGAGAGAGAGAGAGAGAGAGAGAGAGAGAGAGAAGAGAGAGAGAGAGAGAGAGAGACGAGAGAGAGAAGAGAGAGAGAGAGAGAGAGAGAGAGGCAGAGAGAAGAGGCAGAGGGGAGGGAGGGAGGGGAGATGGAGATAAGAGAGAGAGGAGAGAGAGATCTATAGTCTGAACAGTATGGTACATGGCAACAGGCCCCAAACAGTTGTTTAGCTGGACTTTCACAGAATTAGCTAATCAAAGAATTAGCCCAGAAGGAGGAAGCTCTCCCTTGAGAAAGATACCCCACCCGACACCGAGCGGGTCAGAACCAGACCTCTCATTACATACCACAGACAAACAACCCGCACAACAAAACAACCCACAGACAGCAACACCCACAGACAACGCACGCCCACATAGACAAACAACCCCACAGACAAACAACCCCACTAGACAAGCAAGCTCACAGACAACGCAACCCACATAAGACAAACAACCCCACAGACAAGAACCGCCAACAGAACAAGCAACCCACAGACAAACAACCGGCCACAGACAAACAACCCCAACAGACAAACAACCCACAGCAAACAACCACAGACAAGCAACCCACAGACAAACACCCCACAGACAAGCAACCCCCAGTACAAGCAACCCCACAGCAAACAACCCCACCAGACAAACAACCCACAGTACAAGCCCCCACAGGACAAGCAACCCCACAACAAACAACCCACAGACAAGCACCCCCAGACATAGGCAACCCCACAGACCAAGTCAACCCCACAGACAAACCAACCCCACAGACACACAACCCCACAGACAACAACCCCACAGACACACAACCCCACAGACACAGCAACCCACAGACAAGAACAACCCCCAAGACAAGCACCCCACAGACAAGCACGCCCACAGACAAACAACCCCACAGACAAACACGCCCCACAGAAAGCAACCGCCCCACAGACAGCAACCCACAGACAAGCAACGCCACGACAGGCAACCCAAGACAAGGCAACCCCACAGACAAGGCATACCCCATCAGACAAACAACCCCACAGGACAAGCAATCCCCAAGGGAAAGTCAACCGTCCCGCACAGAGTACTAACTCCTCATTGACATGCAGGAAGGATAAATTCAACCCAGCTGGAAGGTAAGACAGGTGGAGGCTGGAAGCAGCAGGGAATTACAAACTCTCACAGTCAGCACAGACCCGACATAACAGTCCAGCACCAAAACACGCACTCTTACCCAGACCCCCGGAGAGTCTGGAGGGTGGAGAGAGACATATCCTGCACTCTGGACTGTGGTTGCGGAAATTCACCAATATAAAAAGCAGAAGCAGGAGAAGAACAGAGCACTAGAGGAGAGGATCAGACTGCTGGAGGAGAGGGCAGGGAGATGTGAGGAGAGGGTGAGGGGGATGGAGGAGAGGACAGACTGCTGAGGAAGAGGTGAGGGGTGGTGGCGTGTGACAGAGAACAACCGATTGAGAGAGGGTGGCCACCCCAGCAGAGAGCCAGCAGAACAGCCCACCTCAGCTCCCGACAAAAGTCTCGACACCCAGAGCAGAACAGATGCCACCACCGACCCCTGACTATAGTCTCGACATCACAGCAGAACAGACAAATGAAGAACCCCAAAGCCCAGGGGCTTCACCCCTCTGAGTGCACCCCCTCCCCACACCACTGAGGACAAACACAAGCCACAGATTGTACTCGCTTATGGAACTCAAATTAGAAATATATACAAGAAAAAAAACTTTTCCCAGAGTGTCTAAACTCTGGTGTCAAACACCCAGCCGGCCCTAGCCTTCTGTCTGAGGACAAAACTAGGCTCACCTAGCCACATAAATAATACACCCACGCACATAGACCTTCTGTCTGAGGACAAACATAGGTTCACCCAGCCACATAATAATCACCCAGCGCCCCCTAGACTTCTGTCTGAGGACAACAGGCTCACCTAGCCGAGAAAATAAAAATAAAAAAAAAAAAAATAAAAAAAAGATTTAAAAAAAAAATCAACATAATAATACAACAACTCAAGCGGCAACACCTTCTGTCTGAGGGACAAACTAGGTTCACGTCAGCGCACCTTAGACTTCTGTCTGAGGACAACTAGGTTCAACGCTCCAGCGCCGACCCTAGAACGTTCTGTCTGAGGGACAAACTAGGTCAACCCCGCGCCACCTAGACCTTATGGTTTGTCTGAGGACAATAGGTTCCACCCCCAGCGGCCAGGCTAGACGGCTTCTGTCTGAGGACTCAACTAGGTTTGCAGGCATACCCCAGCGCCCTGACCTTCCCTGTCCCCTGAAAAAGGGTAAAACCAACTAGGTTCACAATCGCGCGCCCCTAGACCTTCTGTCCTGAGACCAACTAGGTTCAACAGCTCCACGCCCAGACCTTCTGTTGAGGTACCCAACTAGGTTCACCAGCGCCCCTAGACCTTCTGTCTGAGGACCAACATAGGTTCACCCAGTCCCGCCACATAATAATAACCCAGGCGCCCCTAGACCTGTCTGTCTGGGGCCCAACTAGGTCCACCCAGCTACATAATAATAAGTTACCCAGCGCCCGCCTAGACCTTCTGTCTGAGGACCCAACTAGGTTCACCCAGGCGCAGCGCCCCTAGACTTCTGTCTGAGGACCAAACTAGGTTCACCCGCGACATAATAATACACACCGCAGCGCCCCCTCGACCGTTCTGTCTGAGGAGCCAACTAGGTTCTCCCAGCCTACATAATAATACACCCAGCGCCCCCTAGACTTCTGTCTGAGGATCAACCTAGGTTCACCAGCCACATAATAATACACCCAGCGCCCCTAGACGCTTCTGTCTGAGGACCAACTAGGTTCACCAGCCACATAATACATACACCCAGGCATCGCCTAGACTTCTGTCTAGAGGACAACCTAGGTTACCCAGCGCGCCCCTCAGACTTCTGTTGAAGGACCAACTAGGTTCACCCAGCCACATAATAATACACCCAGCGCCCTAGACGCTTCTGTCTGAGGGCCAAGCTAGGTTCACCCTTGCCACAATAATATATACACATCCCCAGCGCCCTCCTAGACCTTCTGTCGTGAGGACGCGAACTAGGTCACCCAGGGCACCACGACTTCTGTTCTGAGGACGCAACTAGGTTCACCCAGGCCAATAATAATACACGCCAGCGCCTAGACCTTCTGTCTGAGACGGAACTAGGTTCAACGCGCAGCCACATAATATACACCGCGCCGCCCAGACCTTCTGTCATGAGGACCAACTAGGTTACCCAGCCACATAATATACACCCAGCGCCCCTAGACTTTTAGACCTTCTGTCTGAGGACCGCAACTAGGTGTTACCGCAGCGCCCCCGAAGACCTTCTGTCTGAGGACAACTAGGTTCACCGGCAGCCCTCATAATAATACACCCAGCGACCCTAGACCTTCTGTCTGAGGAACCACTAGGTTTCACTCCAGCCCATATTAAAATACACCAGGCCCCAACAACTGAGAATTTTCAGCATGGAAGGGTGGGCCACAGCATGAAGGAGTGATATTGAAAAAGCTTCTTCTACTTTCCCAACGCACAAGTGGTTATCAACAACCCTGTCACGCACACAGCAGGTACGCAATATTCCTGTGACTGTGGCGCTCAAAAACAAATGGGTTTTCCTGCACACTCCATCCAGCCCTGGACTTGAACAGGCTGCTATGAAGGTCCACCTCTGACAAGGCAGCAGTGCCCACCTCGCGCCGGATCTAATGGACATCGCTCTCACGCCAGCCCAACACTTCCCACAGGAGCAACAGATGAATAGACACTCCCACTAGCCTACCGCCGTCCCAGACCGAGCGAGACACTTCTCTCTCGATCCCAGACCTCCTGCGGGACCCCCCCCACCGCGCCCCCTTCACATAGAGGACCCAGCATCGGCCACCGAGAGGTTAACATATCCAGACCATACAGCACCCCCAGGCCACATAACACACCGCCACGCTCTGTGTGCCCGTCCGCCCGTCCGCAACAATCAACCCCCCCCTAAGTCAACCATGCCACCCCATTTAGGGCCCCCTCAGATCAGACCTATGCGCCTCCTGAACCACCCATGCACCCCAGCGCACCCGCATATAGAGGGCCTCAACATGGAAGAGGCCGTGAGCAGGCAAACAGGCCCAACCCACTCTTAACATCTAAGCGCCAAGCATGGCGTGTACAGATGCTGCAGCAAGCTCTGGCTCCAACACTTGTACTGGTCTGAGGCAAACGCACAACGGCGCAACAACATTGGACACTATTTATGGACAACAATAAGCCTTAAGCTACTGTCCATACTGGAATATCCAAGGCTGACGGTCACCTGCTCTTGGCCTTAAAAAGTCAGTGAGCCCTGGACTTCATCAAAGAAATCGGAAATACAGACGATTGTCATCTGCAAGAAACCTTGGTATACGAGAACGGACACCCACTGGTTGGCCCTCTAGGTTACAGAGAAGCTGGTAGTCCCATCCACCAAACTACCAGGTGTGTGAAACAGGGAAGGGACTCAGGGGGAATGCTAATTTGGTATAGAGCAGACCTAACTCACTCGATTAAATTAATCAAAACAGGAACATTTTAACATTTGGCTTTGAAATTCAAAAGGAAATGATCTTAACAGGAAAAATGTCCTCCTGTGTGCTACTATATCCCCCCCTAGAATCCCCATACTTTAATGAAGACAGCTTCTCCATCCTGGAGGGGGAATCAATAATTTTCCAGGCCCAGGGACATGTACTAGTCTGTGGCGACCTAAATGCCAGAACTGGACAAGAACCTGAGCATGCCTCAACACACAGGGGGACAAACACATGCGATGGAGGTGAGAGCATTCCCTCCCCATATGCAGAAACTATGACAACATAACCAAAAAATGCGGGTCACAACTCCTGCACGCTCTGTCGCACGCTGGGTATGTACATAGTCAATGGTAGGCTTCGAGGGGACTCCTATGGTAGGTACACCTATAACTCATCTCTTGGCAGTAGTACTGTACTGTAGACTACTTTATATCACTGACCTCAACCCAGAGTCTCTCAGAGCGTTCACGTCAGCCCACTGACACGCCTATCAGATCACAGCAAATCCCAGTCTATCCTGAAACAGAGCAATACTCAATCATGAGGCATCAAAGCCAAAGGGAACTGAGTAGCAATTTATTAAGAAATGCTATAGCTGGAAGGAATGCAGTTTGGAAACCTACCAAAAAACAATTAGGCAACAACAAATTCTAATCCCTTTTAGACAAATTCCTGGGTAAAGAGGTTCCACTGTATATAGTGAAGGTGTAAACTTGGCAGTAGAAAGTCTTAACAGTGTATTTGGCGCCGTCAGCTTCCCTATCTACTCTAAACATCTCAAAGAACAAAACAAAGAAAATGAACAACAATGAAATGTATTTGATGAAGAAATGCAAAAATCTAAGAAAAGAAATTGAGAAATCCTGTCCAAGCCAAAACATAGAAGACCCAGAAAAACCTGAGGCGCTACGCTTCACGTATCGTGAATCACTAAACAATACAGAAATACACTACGGAAAAAAGAAGGAACAGCACGTTAGAAATCAGCTCAATGTAATTGAAGAAGTCCATAGACTTTAACAAACAGATCACCCGACCATTCCGAATCCCACCCACCTTCTCCGCTATGCAATCTGGTTTCCGAGCTGGTCATGGTGCAACTCAGCCACGTTAAGGTCCTAAACGATATCATAAACCTGCCATCGATAAAAGACAATACTGTGCAGCGTAATTCATTCGACCTGGCCAAGGCTTTCGACTCTGTCAATACCACATTCTTATCGGCAGACTCAACAGGCTTGGTTTCTCAATGATTACTGCGCGACTGGTTCACCACTACTTCTCAGATAGAGTTTAGTGTGTCAAATCGGAGGGCTGTTGTCCGGACCTCTGGCAGTCTCTATGGGGGTGCCAACAGGGTTCAATTCTCGGGCCTACTATTTTCTCTTTGTATATACTCAATGATGTCGCTCTTGCTGCTGGTGATTCTCTGATCACCTCTACGCAGACACACCATTCTGTATGTCATCTGGCCTTTCTTTGGACACTGTTATACTACTAACCTCGCAGTCGAGGCTTCAATGCATAATACAACTTTCCTTCCGTGGCCTCCAACTGCTCTTAAATGCAAGTGAAAACTAAATACATGCTAATTCAAACCGATCGCTTGCCTGCACTCCGCCGCGCACGTCTAGCATCACTACTCTGGACGGTTGTCTGACTTAGAATATGTGGACCAACTTACAATATACCTAGGTGTCTGGTTAGACTGTAAACTCTCCTTCCAGACTCACATTAAGCATCTCCAATCCATAAATCTAATCTAGAATTTACTTCCTATTTCGCAACAAGCCTCCTTCCCTCATGCTGCCTAAACATACCCCTCGGGTAAAACTGACTATCCTATCCTAGTCCGATCCTTGTACTTCGGCGATGTCCGTTTAAAAATAGCCTCCCAAAACTCTACTCAGCAATTGGATGTAGATCTATCACAGTGCCATCCATTTTGGTCACCAAAGCCCCATATACTACCCACCACTGCGACCTGTATGCTCTGTTGGTTGGCCCTCTCTCTGCTTCAATATTCGGTCGCCAAACCCACTGGCTCCAGGTCATCTATAAGTCTTTGCTAGGTAAAGCCCCGCCTTATCTCAGCTCACTGGTCACCATAGCAYCACCCACCCYTAMCAAGCGCTCCAGCAGGTATATTTCACTGGTCARCCCCAAAGCCAACTCCTCTTTGGCCGCCTTTCCTTCCAGTTCTCTGCTGCCAATGACTGGAACGAATTGCAAAAATCATTGAAGCTGGAGACTCATATCTCCCTCACTAACTTTGAGCATCAGCTGTCAGAGCAGCTTACAGATCATTGCATCTGTGCATAGCCCATCAGTAAATAGCCCATCTGTAAATAGCCCATCAGTAAATAGCCCATCTGTAAATAGCCCATCAGTAAATAGCCCATCTGTAAATAGCCCATCTGTAAATAGCCCATCCAACTACCTCCTCCCCATATTGTTATTTATTATTTTGCTCCTTTGCAACCTGGTATCTCTACTTGCACATTTATCTTCTGCACATCTATCACTCCACTGTTTAATTGCTAAATTGTAATTACTTCGCCACTACGGCCTATTTATTGCCTTACCTCCCTAATCTTACCTCATTTGCACACACTGTATATTGATTTTTCTATTGTATTATTGACTGTACGTTCATTTATGTGTAACTCTGTGTTGTTGTTTGTGACACACTGCTTTGCTTTATCTTGGCCAGGTCGCAGTTGTAAATGAGAACTTGTTCTTAACTGGCCTACCTGGTTAAATAAAGGTGAAATAAAATTTTAAAAACAACCACTACCTCCACCAGCCTATCCTCTGTTTACCTTCCGTTGCCGGGGTCCTGTTACCATGGTTCTCAGGGGGAGGGGCCAATGTCAAACTAGTAGAGGAATAGGGCTTTTACTATAGATGTATACTTCATAGTATAGACTGTAACTAACAAGCTCTTGATATCCTATTCCCCATGTATGTATGTCATTCTTTACCCATTTGGGGTCCTCCCTCTTGATGTCGATGCGGATTCTGGCCTCCTCGTTCCTGTTGACCAGTTCCATCAGCGTCTCAGCATCCTCAGCCTGCACCAGCACCACCGGACGCAGCAGGGAATCTGACTCATGCAGCTACACGTGTAGGTGTGTGTGCATGTAGGGGTGTGTGTGTGTACATGTAGGTGTGTGTGTGTGTGTTGGGGGAAGACACACAAGAAGGGGAAGACACAGAATGTTTTTTCAGCTCAGTCTACGTTACTGTCCTCTGCTCTCGCGGACGGAGCTCCAACATTCCTCACCTGGAACTTAGCGTTGACATCATCGGTGACATCAAAGATGACAGCCTGAGCCCCTCTCTCCAACGCCAGGCGAGCCTGAGAGAGAGAGAGAGAGGAAGAGGGAGAGAGATAGAGAGAGTGAGAGCGAGAGAGAGGAAGAGGGAGAGAGGGAGAGAGAGAGTGAGAGAGAAGAGGACAGGGAGAGAGAGAGACAGGGGAGAGAGCGAGAGAAAGTGAGAGCGAGAGAGAGAGAGAGAGAGAAGGAAGAGAGAGAGAGAGAAGAGAGAGAGAGAGAGGAGAGAGAGAAGAGAGAGAGAGAGAGAGAGAAGAGAGAGAGAAGAGAGAGAGAGAGAGAGAGAGAGGAGAGAGAGAAGAGAAGAGGAAGAGGGAAGAGGGAGAGAGAGAGTGAGAGAGAGAAGACAAGGGAGAGAGAGAGGACAGAAGAGGAAGAGAGCGAGAGAAAGTGAGAGCGAGAGAGAAGAAAGAGAGAAAGAGAGAAGAGAAGAGAGAGAGAGGAGAAAGAGGAGAGATGAGAGAGAACAGAGAGACAGAGTGAGAGAGGGAGAAAGAGACCAGTGCGTTTATAATCTATTTCCACCGTTGCTTTTGGCAAATGTAAACATATGTTTCCCATGCCAATTAAAAAGCACCTTAAATTAATTGAATTGAGAGAGTTCCAAGTGAGCAGCAAGCTCTGTTGAAAAATGAGCTCCTACAAATATTGAAATGTACATGTTTTTAGAGTGAAGTACATTGGAAAAAACAAACGAAAACTGCAAAGACTGAATGGGAGACAAAAACAAGCAACCAAATGAAGAAGATAGGCGTGTGAAAAAGTATCTATTTATAAAATTGTGCTAGCTGGATGTTTACCCAGTTTTCTAAGCAGTTGTAGGGACTCTCCGAAAAGAAACTAGCTAGCTAAACTAATAAATAGATAGTTAACAACAACAGTAAAGAAATACAAAATCAGGACAGAAGGACAAAATCTGGACCCACAAATCAGCTGGGTAGACAATCTGGATCCTCTCTTTCTAAAAATATCCGCTGAAATTGTTGCAACCCTATTACTAGCCTATTCACACCTCTCTTTCGTATCGTCTGGAGATCCCGCAAGATCCCAAAGATTGGAAAGCTGCCAGCGGTCATCAGACACTACTAGACCAAAACTGTTACAGACCTATATCTTACTCCTGCCTGCCTTCTAAAGGTCTTTGAAAAAGCCAAGTTAACAAACAGATCACCGACCAATTAATTCGAAATCCTCACCGTACTTCTCCCGCTTGCAATCTGGTTTCCGAGTGGTCATGGGTGACCTCGCCACGCTCAAGGTCCTAAACGATATCATAACCGCCATCGATAAAAGACAGTACTGTGCATGCGTCTTCATACATGGCCAAGGCTTTCGACTCTGTCGCAATGATCACCACATTCTTATCGGCCAGACTCACAGCCTGGTTCTCAATGACTGCTCGCCTGGTTCATCACCAACTACATCTCAGATAGAGTTTCAGTGTGTCCCAAATCGGTGGGCCTGTTGTCCGGACCTCTGGCAGTCTCTATGGGGGTGAACAGGGTTCAATTCTCGGGCTGACTCTTTTCTCTGTATATATCAATGATGGTCGCTTTGCTGCTGGTGATTCTCTGATCACCACCTCTAGCGCAGAGACACCATTCTGTAAATACTTCTGGCCCTTCTTTGGACAATGTGCTAACCAACCTCCAGAGCTTCAATGCCAATACAACTCTCCTTCCCGTGGCCTCCAACTGCTTTTTAAAATACTAGTAAAACTAAATGCATGCTCTTCAATCCGATCGCTTGCCCGCACTCACCTTCGCAGCATCTAGCATCACTAGTCTGGACGGTTCTGACTTAGAATTATGTGGACAACTACCAATACCTGGTGTCTGGCTTTAGACGTAAACTCTCCTTCCAAGACTCAATTAAGCTTCTCCATGCCAAATCAAATCTAGAATCGCTTCCTAATTTCGCACAAAAACTCCTTATCACGGCTGCCAACATACCCCTCGGTAAAAAACTGACTATCCCTACCGATCCTTGACTTCGGCGATGTCATTTACAAAATAGCCCAACACTATACTCAGCAAACTGGATGCAGTCCTATCACAGTGCCATCCGTTTTGTCAGCCAAAAGCCCCATATACTACCCACCCGCAACTGCGAACCCTGTATGCTCTCGTTGGCTGGCC
>NW_019943638.1:0-9725 GCF_002910315.2 Salvelinus sp. IW2-2015 | reverse complement strand
AAAGTAACATTGTGCTCCAGATAGTGTGCGAGAAGCTGTGGTTAACCTTGTGCAAGAACAGTATGCTTTCTATGCAGGTGCAAATAGCTCAGACAATGTTACAGAACTGTCTGGCCCCAGTCTCGAGGGTGTGAGAGCGTAATCTACACAGCAACAGCGCCGGACACCAAGGAGCACCAAGAGGCTGGGACTAGCCTGAGCGCCGGCGATAGGCTGAGCAAAGTTTAAACCATGTCCAGCCTCTACTGTGATAGGCCAACAGACGGGTTGAACTACGTCTGTCACCGTATAAGAACAGCTGTTTACTTACATCCTCCAGTTCTCTGTTCTATCCTGCGAGGTGATACAGAGAACCCGTATATACGAAAATTGCATTTACCATTTATCGCTTGAGTTTAATAAAAATACTTAAAGTATATTCGGTGACTCTGAATCACATTTTGTCCTGATACCAGATTGAATTGACGCAAATCCCTTATAACACCACACCCCAAAATATTTGAATAAGCTACCTCCCCTACATTTTAATTATCACTAAAAGAGCAAAGAACCCTTTTGTGAACTGCAAAAAAAACATTGAAGAGCTCCAAGGGTTCTTTGAGTCATTATGATTCCACATAGAACCTTCAACCTTCCACATCACACTTTTGTGTGCGTGTATAGTTCGTCCTGATGTGTTATGAAAAAGTTTCTGTGAATTTGATGGTTTATATTTTTTGTACTTCTATAAGTAAATGGTCCTGTAGTGGGCTAATGAAGAGGTTGGCATAAAATCATGTGCCGAGCTGCTATGATGCACCAGACACATAGGACGTGAACTGAGTTCAACCAATACAGGAACAGAGACAGCATACTSTACATTACAGTAGGACGGTACAGAGTGAATGTGCCTTTGTTTCTGATTAACTACAACTTACCTGCAGTAGGCATAGGTGGTGTAGTTGATTTAAACAGCCACATCCCTTTAAAGACAAAGTCCAATGGAATTACTGTACATAAAACTGACTACCCACACACACACACACCGATTAGTCTCCTACTTTTACTTACACTTCTGTCTTGTCTGCCACAACTTCTGTAAACAGGTGTGACTCTAACTAACCCTGACTGTATCACAGACTCAGACCTGGGGTCAAATATATACTGTCCAATACTTCAAATATTTCAGGGGCACTTTATTTAGCTACCCTGATGAAGGTCGACCAAGACTGAAACAATAGTTAAAAGATCCATTAATTTGTTGGAATCAAGATTACCTGTGTGCTGGAGTTTGTATTATTTTTATTAGTSCATTTTATGTAGCTGATATTTTTTACCCAGGTTTGCTCAGACTATGTGAGTGTTGTGTGCAAAATGCATCTTAATCACTTTTTTTTTTTTTTTTTACTGAAAGTGCGCTACGGTTATCTTAAAAATATTACTGCCGATGCACAATTTTCTGGGACCATATCAACATTGGACAAATTAAGATAACACTAAAAGATCCCTAAATAACCCTTTAAAATAAGAAACACTGTATCAAAATAAGTAACTATATAATGTATGCCTAATTTGTAAACATAACATCAATGATACAATTATTATAATATAAAATAAACAAATTGACAAAAAATGGTCTATACCTGTTATCCAAAGAATAAGATTTCTCAAGTATTCAATGATGTCCCAAATAAGTGTCATGGTTATATTGACACTACTTTTCACACCCCTCTGATAATATTTTAGTTTCGTTTTTTTGTGTCTGCGTCATGCATGTCCATCTMTATTTATACTGTGCGCTTCTGGTAAATCACATGACTTCTTTAAACCAATGAATGAAGGTGCTTGAGGAAAAATGCTCAACTGGAAAAACAGGAAAAAGACCCACCATCCAGCTGAGCTAATAAATCACATGACTTCTTCAGACCTCACACTCCTCAGTTAGATGTGTAACTCTGTGTTGTTGTTTGTGTCGCACTGCTTTGCTTTATCTTGGCCAGGTCGCAGTTGTAAATGAGAATTTGTTCTCAACTGGCCTACCAGGTTAAAAAAAGGTGAAATAAAATAAATAAAAATGATGAGTTTATTATTTTAATCAGCTGTGTTGTGCTCCAGTACTGAGTTTGGGAAACCCTGTTCTCAGTGGTGATTTTAGCATGTAAATCGTGGTGGGGCAAACTCCCAAAGAATGTTTTAGATGTGTGCAGCAAAGCCACTACACAACACAACATTAAACAATACATTAATTGCACTATAACGGTGACAAACAGTGCCCACAAACTGTTAGGCCTACATAAAGCTGTCCCAACAGCAGAGCTTTCTTTTCAGCACATGGAGTAAATCCTTACCACAGCTACACCTGGCTATCAGCGGAGTCTTGTCTGGCAACGAAACAGATATTCAACCTCATTTACTGCATTTTTAAGAAATATAGTGGATATGGCTGACTTGCTTAAACTAATGTGGTTTCTACTTAAAATTGCGATGTACAAACTATGGCATAGGGAATGACGAGCGGATAAGAGGCAATACGTAATTTCAATTAAGACATTAATGAGCAAGCTAGACTTTTGAAATGTAGAGGACAGAATTCAGAACATGGGCTGTTCTTACAGTATTCTCCTGAACTATAGGATAAATAAATAAAGGGGTAATTAAGCAGACAATGAAAGCTCTTTTGCCCTGCCGTGTACACTAGCATGTGGTGCCGTGCATTGAAACACCGCTTCCCATTTATTTTCAATGGAAGAAAGCCTTGGGAAGCGGAGAGCGGGGGACCGTTGGGTGGCATAAACGTGGCGTGGGAGGATGTAAAAAAGTTAAAAATTTCCCAACTTTATGCAAATCCCCTGCGACGACCATTGGGCTATGACCAATCATATCGAGTGGTTCTCATGACTAATTTGACGGTATGCGACCCTGTGCTGGAGATATTCTTCAGCAGAGATGGCTGACAAAATACTAGGATGGAAGCAAATGTAAGTAATTAAAACGAATCATGCAAAAAAAGTACAGTTGAGAGGAATATGTTAGTTAATGTAGAGACAAAGTTAATTTACGAAAATCACTATTTAGCAAGCTAGCTGACTAGCTAACGTTAACCAGCTAGCTAACATTAGCATCCTAGCCAGCTAGCTAACGTTATTATCCTAGCCACCTAGCTAGAATTCATAAACATAACATAAGTTTTGCAGATTTTGTAACATATTGTAAATTTAGCAAATTCATAAACTATTGTATGATTTGCAAATTCGTAACATATAATACAAATTGTTATTCCTAACATATCATACAAAATGGGTGATGGACATCCACAAATTAATACATACCATACGAAACGTAACATACATTCTAAATTGAGTGTCTTGGATTTACTTGCTTAATAATACAATACGTGTCATTGTAGGGCACTGCCTGCAAACTCCCTCCATCGGCGAGTGTGCAGAGCAGCCCCCAAACAACTTGTCTTGAGGCTACCCCACATACCTTATGGAATACGGGGTCCTCGATTTGCTGTATCAAGATGAAACAGCAAGGAGGACGAGAAGTGAAAGTAGGGAGAGGAGGAAAAGGAGATTCAAGACCATTGGCTCGAGGTACTCTTCCTCCCTCAGCGCACATCAGCACGCYATGACAAATACATGGCCTGCACCCATGGGGYGTGGCAGTGCCAAGAGGGACTGGTTCAATGGGAGGAAAGTATGAACAGCACTGATCTCCCTGGGAAGATGGAGTGCTTCACCGCCWCCATATTCCAAAAGGTATACGTGTCTGTGGCATGTTCAGTACGGGCGTTGAATGTAACGTCTCTACTGTTGGCTTACCAGGTCGATTTGTTACAAGAGATGAGCATTCTCTAAGTCAAAGGRACAGCCAACCAGGACCAATGGAACAAGATCTGCGTCATTGCAGATCTCAACTTCCGAGCCTCCAGAGGCTGTGGGTGCACCATGAGTCTTATGGCGCGCGGGGGAGAGAGCGGTGTGGTTCAACTTGTCCAACCTCTCGTACAAAGAATAGGCAGATTTCCTTGATGCTCCTATAGTGCCGAATTAACCATGCAGCAGAAGTACAAACTCTGCAAGAATGAAGGTGAAGCCTTCAACTTCTGCTTGCCCTGTAGACCTGGGTACTGTGGTAACCCGGTCTCCCCTTCCACGAGCCAGGGCTTCAGGGTTTAACGTAACTCAAAACCCACAGAAATGCAGCAGGCAGCTAACCCACAGTTCGGCTCTCCTAACAGAGGCTAACAGTAGGGGAYGCGGTCTTTCGCTGCTACCGCATCAGGGTCCTGCACCCTGAATCCCTTGGGGGAAAGAAGGGCTTCTGAGGAGCATCCAACAGTTCACTCCTTGTCCTTGTCCTAAAACCCTGCCGCTCATATAGAGCAGCTAATCTRTATGCATCCGCTCACAGGGAAGATGGGAGGGGCCTCACCCCCTGTGCCATAACTCTCTCATTGGCGCTTTCACAAGCAAGAGAGGCAGGAAGACAAATTGCCCAGTGTTTTAACACTGTGCTTTGTAATACAAAAGTTTGTTGCATCCAGGCGCCTTGCCTAGGGTACAGAGCAAAAATATGACACTGGTGTGTGAGAGTCATCAGACTTGTGGGGGAATAGGCAGTGGTCAGTCTAAAAAAAATACAACAAAAAATCTTATACAAGGACACAGACAGAATCAAGGCTTGGACTGGCAACCTGCAGTCTCGAGGCAAATACTACAATCCCTTTCTTCACAGATAAAATTCACATAACTGGTTGATGAGAACTGCACCTGTATCTGGGAAATCATATGATACTGTAATACGAAAGTAAAAATATCTAGGTTATGTAAGAGCCCAGGCAGCCAATAGAATAACAACATGGAAGATCTCTATGCTGAGTGTGTTCACTGTGTGTGATATATCCCCTTCAGTGAGAGTGAGGGTAGTCTGGACACAAAAATTATGCTTACATTTCCCTAGGTGTGGGCAGTGGGCTGTGCCTTCTCAAAAAAGTAATCTGCAATAGTTTGGATCTCAGTACAATATGTGAGAACCATTGAAATATAATTAATAGAACTGAAAAAACACAGACACATAGAAGACACATAGAAATTGAATATAACTGGCATCCCCATTCAAGAAGGTTACGTTCCAATTCTCTACCTTCCCCCAAGTGTACACAGAGACGAATAGGCAGTGGTCAGTCAAATACATATTTGCTTACTGGTCATGAAAAAACTAAAACAGAAAAGCAACAAAACAAGATGAATGCAAAATAACTTGTCTGTACTTCATGACAGAGAAAATAACCAGAGCCTGCCCACTGGTCATTTCTCAAGCATGCCTCTCTCCTTTGCGCTCTTGCGACCAGGGAAACACTGTGAGACATCTCACTCCTATTATCATAGCACCGGGGTTACACAAGTAGCCTAACGTTCTATTTCAAATACTTGTTTCGATGTCTCACATTGGGATATAGCCAAGTCCCATATCGCAGACATGCTATCTGAAGCCAGGGTAGTCCCAACAGTAATCACCCCTCAAAGGCTCCGACACTGAGAACAGTATGTGCCAATGAAGTTGTAATGACTTCCAGTCGGTAAAACCTCAAAAGTATGAGTGGTGGCCCACATGCCATCTCACAAATTCTCTTATAAGAGAGATGCCTTTGAACAGAGTTGACCCCCCTTACAGGAGGGCACCCAAGACACTAAAGAGTTGGTCACTGTTTACGTCATGCGCAAAGCACGTACTATACAAAAAAAGTGGAGACACTTCTTCCATAGAAGTGAAGGGAGGCGGTTGTAAAGCCATAAACTTTAAGGCGAGACAATTGCAATTGCAGCTGACCTTAGGCATAAATGCTGGGTTAGGCATTATCCATGTTACCTTGGATAACACCAGGTCAAACTGTAGGCATAACTGGTGGACTTTATTCAGAAAAGCCACCTTTAAGGAGGGATATTTCAACTCCACACACTTTCCAGCGGCTCAAACGGTTGCTGTGAAATCAGCTCAAGCACAATAGACATATACCAAGACGGGGCTAAAGGCTTGGAGACTGGGCGTAAGCAGCGCGCTCCCTTCATGAAACGACATAACAGAGGGTGTTCCTTACTGTGTTGTTAAACCCTATCGACAGGCCGGCTAGATAGACCTTAACAGTGGAGAAAGCCTTCCCTCTGTCCAAAAGGTCCTGTAAAAACCATACAACATTTGGATACAGAGCGATTGGTAAAGGAATTATCTATTTTAGATCACACCATGTCTCAAAACACACCACTTGTTTCCATACAGTGAGGTTGTAGAAGGGGCTCTGGCACTTTGGATAGTCCTCAATGACTCCAAGAAGCAAGCCTGTCGCATTTTCTTCTCAGAGGCCAGGCCAAGAGGGCCATGGTTAATGTGTGAGGGTGGAACCTCTCTCTATTCACCTGGGTCAAGAGATCCCTGCGTAGCACTAGTTGCCAAGGCTCGTTGTAAAGGAGAGAATCTCACTGACAACAGTGTAAGAGAGGTGTAGGCAGGAGGCAGTTGCAGGTTTGGAACTAGTGAATTTATTAAAGCACCATATATTAAAGCAAAACCCAAAGTGCAAAATAATAAGTACTCAGGAAATAGGAGATTCCTCTCAGGAAAACAAGCAACATTTACAATGAACGACAAAGACAAATGACAGAGGGAGTATATATACAGTGATAGGGTGGGGATTGAAAACCAGGTGTGTGTAATGATGACAAGAACAAGTCCAGGGTTGATGAGTGAAGGGTGTTTGCCAGCAGCAGGTTTCGGCAGCAGCTAGAAGGCCGGCGATGGCGAACGCCGGAGCTGGAACAGGAGGGGGAGCAAAAGCGAAGGATGGTGTGAAAAAGAGCTCCTGGCCATCAGGGGCTACAAAAATGAGAAATAATCCTACCCACATCCATATATTTTTATTTAACTAGGCAAGTCAGTTAAGAACAAATTCTTATTTACAATGATGGCCTAACCAAAAGCCAAAAGGCTCCTGCGGGGACGGGGCCTGGGATTAAAAAAAGAAATTCATACAATATGACAAAACACACATCACAACAAGAGAGACACAACACTACATAAAGGAGAGACCTAACACGGAACCCAAACCGGCTGCGCGCGTGAACTTATAATGGCTAGCCCCAAGTCGATATTATATATAATTTTTTTAAATTTGTGCATTTTGCTGTTTGCCTCATGACTCCTGCGTACTTTGACTACAAACTTTCTTTATCCAACTGTGGGACAGACTATGTTTCTAAACTCCAAATCTATCCTTTCGTAAAAAAACATGTTGAAAGATGTGAGAGCTCACATTAAGCTGTGTCTCTTCTCGAGGGGGGCGTGTCCTCTAACAATCCTACAAATCCTTACCCACATACGCAGTCAGGCACTAGCCTTTTGGGGGTCCTAAGCCCAAAATGTTGACATTCATTTCCTGCAAACTTACACATTTTGCCATGGGTCATAGAGATAATGTTTCAGTTTTATAGCAAGGGCACATTTTGCAGTTTTACAGGTAATGCCTTGCAATTCTACAACATTTTGCCATAGGGTGCAGAGAAACGTTTGTCGTTTTTAAGCTAATTTCCTTAAATTCCTACATTTTGCCTTGACTTATGGTATGTTAATATGATATCTGAGTGAGAGTTACTTACCAGAGCTGGCTAGGCTAACTTGCTGACATGGGCTAATTGAGTGACTGCCAGTGACCCCAACTGAATTCCTAATATTTGGAAAGTGATCTGCGGGCCGTGCCGCTGTTACCCAATTCCTTGCATAAGAGCATTACTTTTCGCCAAGGGTGTGCTGGTATATGCAATCTCAGTGGTACATCTCCTGCTATCGCAAAGAACAACGGGCAGTGCGTATTTTTTTGTGCGATGTGAAAAAGATCTATGCTGGCTAGACCGTTTCTCTCCCAGTCTTGGTTCACCACCTGGGGATGGAACCTCCAATCCCTGTATAGGGGATTCCCTCTGGACAACAAGTTCGCTCTCACATTCAGTACGCCTGGACATGACTCACGTGTAGTGAAAGTAGGTGTGCCCTGCTCCACAAAATAATCCTGACAGCTATTCTGTGTAGATGCAGAGAGCGAGTGCCACCCTGGCAGTTGATGTATGCCACCCCAGTAGTATTGTCTGTCCCAACAAGCTCTTACAGTCTCACTGCAGAATTAGACATTCATCCACGTTCTCCAAATGTCAAATTTACAAAGTTGTTCCAAACGCCAAATTTCAACGTTATTTAGTTAGTCTTACTGCTCTGTATCGTTCCATTTCTCCAAACATCACATTTTGAAGCTAAGGGTTAAGTTTAGGCACTCATTACGAATGGTTAGCGTAAGGGTTAAGGTTTGGGATAGTGGGATCAGTAGTGGGATCAATAGTGGGATCAGACACACAACCTTCTGATCCAGAGTTGCAGTCATTCCAATGGGTAACGGTTAAGGTTAGGGATATGGTTGAACAGGGAGAGGCACTGTTTGGAACAACATGATGTGGCTGTCCGATAGCGTAGCCCGATAAGAGAGAGATCCCAGTATTCTATTTTATGTGTGGGCATCAAAGAGCTCTTTTTCTGGTTGATCTTGAACCATAACTCTTTGAGGTGGGTTACAAGGGAAGCCGTGTCTCATACCGGCTTGCTTGGGTGCTATAGCCTCCACACACTTGCTGAATGTACGGGAAGATAGGGCTAGCCCGAAGGGAACAGCAAGGTATTCGTAGGCTGTGTCTTCAATGGCGAACCTGAGAAGCTTCCTGTGGCAGGCAGAATATTTATGTGAAATAAGCATCCTGAGGTCGACTGGTGAACCAGTTGCCTTGACAAATAGAGCAAGACAGCACATTGATAGTAAGCATAGGAACGTGAACTTGCCTCAAGAAGCTGTTGAGGACCCGTATGTCCAAAAGGGAACAAGGAAGTACCGGGAGTATAAGCCTAGATTGTTACAATGAGCGAAGGGGGGGAACATAAGAGCGGACTCAGAAGAGGAAGCCGGGATGAATGCACAAAAAGGTTTATTGATCACAGAGAATGGGAGAGTGCAGAACCGGGGTAGCTCAGAAAAACCAGGAGGGTGGAGTGAGGTTGGAGTTGGCTGAGTAGACCAGGTCCTGAGGGAATCGAAGGTGATGGTGGTGAGTGATATACAGAGCAAGGTGGTTGGTGGTGAGATGTGGAACAGGAGACAGGAGCCAGAAACAGAGCGGTAACTGCAAGGAGAGGACACAAATGGTGTAAGGCAGGAAAACGAGCAAAGCAGCACAACAGGATCTTGAGAATAGACAAAAGGCTAGAATGATAACTGACTGAGCAGAGATTACGATCTGGCAGAGTGGAGGTGGCAGGAATGAGTATGTGGAGGTGGCAGGAATGAGTATATGTAGAGGTCTTGATTTATGGGACGATTTGCAGTGGTAGGGATCTGCTCTGACTCCAGCACACCTGTCTCCAACCACACAATCACAACTGCAGGTTAAGACAATACCGGATGAACACAGAGGGCGTAGTGGGCGCAGATGTGACATAGATGGCTCTCTGCCACTGATATTACTCTGCCCTTTGATTAGTAGAGAGGAAATTGTCTGCTCTAGTATGCAGTCTGAGTCGCCATTTGCTATTGAAACCAAAACTCTGTTGAAAATGGGTGGCTTCATAGAGAACTGCAGTCTGTACCCCTTTATGACTGTGGACAAGACCCAGGGCTGGACTGCCAGTTCCCTGCTCTTGCGGTGAGTCGG
>NW_019943637.1:154304-154690 GCF_002910315.2 Salvelinus sp. IW2-2015 | reverse complement strand
ACATCCTCCAGAAGCCTAGATGTGTCAGCCAGGCATGTTAGACAGTTCAGAGAAAGATCAATTCTGCAGTCTCATCCTGGATACATCCTCCAGACAGATCATCCATGCCTTTACACTCCAGCCAATAGAGCGTGAGGACGACCCTCTCCACTTTGCTCTATAAGACTTCAATCTAAGCGTGTCTTTGATGGCCTTCAACCCTCCAATTCAACCCTCCAACATTTCACACCTCGTTCAAGGGCAACAGCACTTACGCTGCAAGGGCCTTGTGGTGGTCTGACATGAATCAAAGCACATCCTTTACTCTGCTTTTAAGAACAAATCTGTCTTCAAAGCCACTCTGGTGTTGGCCAGACATTATGGATGTCGTATCTGTGACTGTCTTC
>NW_019943637.1:144424-149756 GCF_002910315.2 Salvelinus sp. IW2-2015 | reverse complement strand
GAGACAGGTTTGAAGACAGTCACAGATACGATCCAAATTCTGGCCAAGGACCAACTGGAGTTGAAGACAGTCACGAGATAACGACATCCACAATAATGTCTGGCCAAAGCCAGACTGGTTGAAGACAGTCACAGATAGACATCACATATGTCTGGCAACACCCAGAACAGTTGAAGACAGTCACCAGATACGAGTCTGGTGTTGGCCAGACATTGTGGATGTCGTATCTGTGACTGGAGGCAAAGAAACTATCTGGGAAAAGGAGAGAAAAGAAAGAAAGAAATACAGAGAGGAACCTGTATGTGATTACAGTTTATTCAAAACATTTCAACATCAATTTGGTGATATTTCTTCAACTCCCTTAAGTTCTGATGTGTTACAGAAAATGTACTTGAGTTATTTGTGATTGTGATATTATTTCAAGAATTCGTGCGATCATTTAATTCAATTAACTAATTTTGTTTTTTGAAACTTTGTGAATGATAATTGTATCTGTAATGAAAATGAATAATTACAAACTCCATCGCTTGTGTGATTATATTTATCTAACATTCTGCTCTTTGTGGTGACTGTGTTTAGATGCATCTCCAGAGTGACTGTGTGTTTAGATGCATCTCCAGAGTGACTGTGTGTTTTGATCAATCTCCAGAGTGACTGTGTGTTTAGATGATTCTCCAGAGTGACTTTGTGTTTAGATTAATCTCCAGAGTGACTGTGTGCTTTGATGAATCTCCAGAGTGACTGTGTGTTTAGATGAATCTCCAGAGTGACTGTGTGTTTTGATGAATCTCCAGAGTCGAACTTTTTCTCACATCTACTTTGTGTTCTAGATAATTTCCATGATGACATTGTATTTTTAGATATGAATCTCCCAGTAGTGGTACTGTGTGGTTTTTAGATGAATTCTCTAAGTATCTGACTGTGTTGTGTTTGATAGATCTTCCTGTATGACTTTCTGTGTTGTTAGAGAAATCTCCAGATGACTGTCGTGTTTTTGTAAATCCAGCACGGACTTGTACTGTTTGTTTTAGTATCAACTCAGAGTACCTTTGTGTTCCTCAGCATTAATCTCCAGAGTGACTCTGAACTTAGATATCCGAGTCTCACTTGCTGGTTAGACTAATCTCCGAGCGTATGTTGAAACCAAGCGACTTGTTGTTGAGGAATCCTCCCAGCAGTGACTGTGTGCTAGCATATGAAATCCAGACCGTCACTCGGTAGTTCATTGAGTGAATCTCAACCATACTGCTGTGTGTTTAGATGATTTCTCCAAGCTGACTTTTGTTCTTAGTATGAATCTCCAGAGCGACTGTGTGTTTATAGGGAATCTCCAGAGTAGACTGTGTTGTTTTGTATATATGCTCTCTGTTTTAGTGACTGACTGTGTTATGATGAATCTCCAGATGACTGCTGTGTTTAGATTGAATCTCAAGAGTGGACTGTGTGTTTGAGGAATATCCCGATGACTGTGTGTTTAGATGAATCTCAAAGAGCGACTGTGTTTTGAGAATCTTCCTCGAGTGACTGGTGTAGATGATCTCAAAGCGACTGTGTGTTTTGAGAATCTCCCGAGGCTTTTGAGATATCGACGTGTGTTTGATGAATCTCCAGACAGACGTGTAACTTCTCCCACTGTGTTTTAGAACATTTAACTCGCCAGAGTGACCTGTGGTGTTTAGATATAATCTCTCAGAGTGACTTTGTTTTAGATGAATCTCCAGAGTGACTGTGTGTTTAGTAAATCCTGTATATATGACGTGGTTAGATGA
The DNA here is from genome assembly GCF_002910315.2 of Salvelinus sp. IW2-2015. NCBI lineage: Eukaryota > Metazoa > Chordata > Actinopteri > Salmoniformes > Salmonidae > Salvelinus > Salvelinus sp. IW2-2015. The sequence continues at coordinate 147,987 of NW_019943637.1, read as the reverse complement.
ATCTCCAGAGTGACTGTGTTTAGATGAATCTCCAGAGTGAACTGTGTGTTTAATGAATCTCCTAATGACTGTTGTTTACGATGAATCTCCAGAGGACTGTGTGTTTAGATAATCTTCCATGACTTGATTTAACTGTGACTGTGTTTTTAGATGAATCTCCAGACTGACTTGTGTTTAGATGAAATCTCCAGATGACTGTGGTTTAGATGAAGTCTCCAGAGTGACTGTGTGTTTAGATGAATCTCCAGAGCGACTGTGTGTTTAGATGAATCTCCAGAGTGACTGTGTGTTTAGATGAATCTCCTGAGCGTCTCTGTGTTTTGATGAAAACAGTTCACAAACCGGCTGAATTCGCCAGAAAAATGAAACGTGCACTTTCCGAGAGAAGAGGAGATGTCGTGTTGAAAGTGCCTCTGTGACAGTCGGAGAACTTGACAGTTTTGCGACTGTCTCCATGGTAACCACAGAGAGGGCTCTCATTAGGCAGTTGTGTCATGTAAGAATCTATTTCAGAGGAACAACCAAAAAAATGACAAAAAAAAAGAGCTGAGAACTGCATAATTCTAAAAACACTGCAACAACAACAACACACACAAAACTAAAACAACTAAACAAAGGACTGATAAATGTATTTTTGAGGGCAAATCTCTAAAAAAAAACTTTCTCATGAGGGGGACTGCAATGCAGCTAAACTAGATATAATCAAACATATTTTGATAGGAGCCGTGGACCTAAAATGGCCTTGACACGAGGGTATGATTTAGTCGTTGCATTAGATGATACCAGGCTAAAAGGGTCCTTTAATTCCATGTCTTATATGATACCCTACTTGCTATTCATTTCACTGGTGTTTCAACTCTCCATTTAATGCTGTTGTTTTTCTCTCCATTTCTCATCATCTCAGTTATTCCTATTATGTTAATTATTCAACATCATAGTATGTCTTTACGCTTTCACCCACTGTCACTAACCTGTTATCACTAAGTTATCTAAATGATACACATGGCACAGTGTTTTGGTAATTTTATTCTTTAACATAATTCATCTTTAGTCAGGTAGCACATCTAGCTCACTCGTCTGCAGTTTCTAACTTTTTAACATGATCGGTTTGTATGCATATCTTCATTCCTTCATTGTACATTATTACAGAACAATTCCCAATTATGCATTACTATTGTAATGCAGGGAGTCAACGTTGCTAAATTATTAACTAATATTCAACTTGAATTTTATGGCTCCGGGACACGGCATAATGTAAAAATAATGACAGGACTGAGCCTGAGGAGCCAGAAGGCTACAGCAACACATAATAACACGGGTGGTGCATTGTGTTAGCTACGAATGCTTCTTCTGACAGGAGAAAAGGGGGAGAACTTTCCACCCAAGACTTGTTGTTAGGAAGCAGATGGACCTAATGATGTGACTCTGAGGTGATGTATCAGAGCGCCTTTCCTGTTATTAGTACTTCTTACTATGCTGCAAGTGGTCCTTTGGTCAAAGTTATAAGTTCTTGTTTTGGAAGAGTTGAAGGAGAAATCGAACAAAACAGAGACTTTAGGAAGTGTATTATTAACAATGCTTTTCGTCCAATGAGAGTTTGATAGAACAGGAAGTAGAATTGCTTCCTGTCTTAAGGGAATTCACATGCCTAATATGCAAATAGTCATTCTGGTTGCTTTTAAACTCAGTGACATATTTTTGTCGGTAATGCTAGTCACTATGTATTGCCATTAGTATCTTTATGTATTACTGATCTCGATTAGTTACTGTTATAATGATGATTACAAATGAGAGATATTGCCTTGTAGTTATAAATAAAAACACAAGGGCCTTAAACATGTTAAATGCTAATGTGCAAAAACAGACAGCATATGTCATCTATGTTCATCATCCATGTTGGAATGCAGTGACCATTAGTAGGACATTAACACATTTGTCCTCTTCCTCCTACTTTTAAGCAACCTTTCATGTATTTTTTTAAGTGAGGACCTGGTGCATCAAACTACCACCCATATCCATGTAGCAACAGCAACCTGTTCATGAATTACTATAAACAACCATGATTGTACATTTTGTGCAAGCCCAATTACAATTCACCACTTTCATGTTCTGTAACACCATCACTAGTCATGTTATGTGTAGAAGCTTATAATTAGCGAGAGGCTGACATTTTTTGTGTTTTCGTTTCCAGGCCAAGCACAGGAAGTGGAACAGCAGAGACAGCATGGAAACGTGACATGCCTGCTGGAAAAGTGGGAAATAGACGGAAAAAGCCATGAAGAGTATAAACTTTATATATACAGTGGGGAGAACAAGTATTTGATACACTGCCGATTTTGCAGGTTTTCCTACTTACAAAGCATGTAGAGGTCTGTAATTTTTATCATAGGTACACTTCAACTGTGAGAGACGGAATCTAAAACAAAAATCCAGAAAATCACATTGTATGATTTTTAAATAATTAATTAGCATTTTATTGCATGACATAAGTATTTGATCACCTACCAACCAGTAAGAATTCCGGCTCTCACAGACCTGTTAGTTTTTCTTTAAGAAAGCCCTCCTGTTCTCCACTCATTACCTGTACTATACTGACCTGTTTGAACCTCGTTAACCCTTAAAAAGACCCACCTGTCCACACACTCAATCAAACAGCAGATTCCAACTCTCCACAATGGCCAAGCACCAGAGAGCCTGTGTAAGGACATCAGGATAAAATTGTAGACCTGCCACAAGCTGGGATGGGCTACAGGACAAATGCAAGCAGCTTTGGTGAAGAAGGAAACAACTGTTGGCGCAATTATTAAGAAATGGAAGAAAGTTCAAGATGACGGTCAAATCACCCTCCGGTCTGGGCGCTCCAATCGCAAGATTTCACCTCGTGGGGCATCAATGATCATGAGGAAGTGAGGAGATCAGCCCAGAACTACACGGCAGGACCTGGTCAATGACCTGAAGAGAGCTGGGACCAACAGTCCTCAAAGAAAACCATAGTAACACACTACGCTCATGGATTAAAATCCCTGCAGCGCACGCAAGGTCCCCTGCTTAAGCCAGTGCATGTCCAGCGCCTGTCTGAAGTTTGCCACATGACCATCTTGGATGATCCAGAGGAGGAATGGAGAAAGGTCAAGTGGTCTGATAGACAAAAATAGACTTTTTTGGTCTAACTCCCACTCGCCGTGTTGGAGGAAAGAAGAAGTATGAGTACAACCTCAATGAACACGCCATCCCAACCGTGAAGCATGGAGGTGGAAAACATCATTCTTTGGGGATGCTTTTCTGCCAAAGGGACAGGACGACTGCACCGTATTGAGGGGAGGATGGATGGGGCCATGTATCGCGAGATCTTGGCCAACAACCTCCTTCCTCAGTAAGAGCATTGAAGATGGGTCGTGGCTGGGTCTTCCAGCATGACAACGACACGAAGCACACACCATGGCAACTAAGAGTGGCTCCGTAAGAAGCATCTCAAGGTCCTGGAGTGGCCTAGCCAGTCTCCAGACCTGAACCCAATAGAAAATCTTTGGAGGAGCTGAAACTCCGTATTGCCGCGCGGACAG
>NW_019943637.1:117427-144399 GCF_002910315.2 Salvelinus sp. IW2-2015 | reverse complement strand
AGGACCGACTGCACCGTATTGAGGGGAAGGATTGATGGGGCCATGTATCGCGAGATCTTGGCCAACAACCTCCTCCTCAGTAAGAGCATTGAAGATGGGTCGTGGCTGGGTTTTTCCAGCATGACAACGCACGAAGCACACAGCCATGGCAACTAAGGAGTGGCTCCGTAAGAAGCATCTCAAGGTCCTGGAGTGGCCTAGCCAGTCTCCAGACCTGAACCCAATAGAAAATCTTTGGAGGAGCTGAAACTCCGTATTGCCCAGCGACAGCCCGAAACCTGAGGATCTGAGAAGATTCTAGGGAGGAGTGGGCCAAACCCTGCTGCAGTGTGTGCAACCTAGTCAAGACTACAGAAACGTTGAACTCTGTAATTGCAAATCAGTTTCTGTACCAAATATTAAGTTCTGCTTTTCTGATGTATCAAATACTTATGTCATGCAATAAAATGCAAATTAATTACTTAAAAATCATACAATGTGATTTTCTGGATTTTTGTTTTAGATTCCGTCTCTCATAGTTGAAGTGTACCTATGATAAAAATTACAGACCTCTACATGCTTTGTAAGTAGGAAAACCTGCAAAATCGGCAGTGTATCAAATACTTGTTCTCCCCACTGTATATGGATCTAGCTGAACAAAGGAGATGGGGCCGGACAACAGAGGAAATATGTCAGACATACCTGGGGACAGTAGTGGAGCTGTATTCAGCTGTGTCTGGGTATTCCCAAGACAGGGAAGATACAGGAAGCCACAGGAAGTGAGAGAGATATGGGATGTGCATAATGAGGGTAAGATACAGCACCAAGACACCATGGACCATTGCTTTTTATTTTTATTATTTTTATTTTTTTGGGGGGGTAGATCAGGTTTAATATTGCAAATATAGTGCAGCTTCCGTCAATGCAATTGTCTGCATCATTTCCAACCCTCCATATGTCTTATTTTGTAAATAAAAATGGACAATTGCTACAACAGAGCAATGAATTGTCTGAAAATGACGTGGTGGCGACGTTAAAGTAAAAATGTAAGTTGTGATCTGTCAGATGATGTTGAACACGTCTCAAGGTGTATGTACGTATGGAACGCAGGCGGCTGGCAGCATATGCGACCCCACATCTCTCACCTCGTGTCTGATATTAATTACAGAACACACAAAGGCACTATTGCACAAATCACATTATCTACGCGGCACACACAGAGTCTTGCCTGCCGCAAGAGACAAGGTAACAGAAGGCCAGCTGTTTGTGTGTGTGTGTGTGTGTGTGTGTGTGTGTGGCTGGGTGGCTTATGCAACCTGTCCAAGAAGAGTGTGTTACAGTATGTGTGTTTGGCAGATGTTCACTCAACAGACAAGGGAAAGAAAGAGACAGAGAAAGAAATGCGGAGGAAGGGTGACCAGAGTATGTGACAAACCATAATGTAAATACCTGTTGTGCATAGACAGTAAATCACTTGGAAGGAAAATGGTATGTATATTATGATGAGTTATGTGGAGAACACAGTATATACATACACAGTGAGTAGACAACAGTATGTAAGCATAATGTGAGGTGACCAGCATTCAGTGACTGCATGAAATAACTCTATATACATGGGGAATATGTCTCAATGTGCAGGGCTGAGCAGCGGGCAGTTAACCGGCTAGTAATGGTTGTTAAACAGTCTGATGGTAATAGAAGCTGTTCAACAGTCTGATGGTCTGGTAATAGAAGCTGTTCAACAGTCTGATGGTAATAGAAGCTGTTCAACAGTATGATGGTAATAGAAGCTGTTCAACAGTCTGATGGTAATAGAAGCTGTCAAGCAGTCGATGGTCTGGTAAATGAGAAGCGTTCAATCAAGTCTGATGCGTAATCAAGAAGCTGTTTCAACAGTATGATGGTAATAGAAAGGTGTTCGAGAGTCATGATGGTAAATAGAACTGTTCAACAGTCTGATGGTGATAGAGAGCTATTATACAGTCTGATGGTTAAAGAGAGCTGTTCATCAGTCTGATGGTAATGGAGAAGCTGTTCAACAGTCAATGGTCTGGTAATCAGAAGGCTGTTCAACTAGTCTGATGGTAATAGAAGCGTTCAACATACCTAAGATTATGAGCTATTAGAGCAGCAGTCAGCCTGGTTATCGAGGATTCTTTGTGCTGGGAAGGGCAAGTGTAGGAGGAATGCTTGATTCACACTAGTCCAGACATAATGCGCCGACGTGATGGTAATTAGAGAAGCTGTTCAACCAGGTCATTCACCAAATAGAGGTGAGGGAATGTTAGAGAAAGCTGTTAAAGTCCTGTCCAGATGAAGTAAACAGAAGGCACTGTTGTGACACAAGTACACAGGGGTCACTGAGGCATAATAAGAAGCTGTCAACAAATGTCATGATCATTTGGAATTAAATGTTCAAGAGTGGAGACATATGTATTCGCAGATCAAACACTAGATATCTTTATTGAGAGACCACTTAGCTTCTATCACAGGACTCATGCAATGGTATAGCACAGCTATGAGGTGCGCTTGTGCTAGAGTGTGGATGTCAGTGTCGCTGGTGTGAGGGTATTGTGTGTGGAATGGCTGTTGTTTGATACAGTGCTTGGATTGTGGTAGTTGTGGTGGAGATAGCTGTGTTTCAGTGAGTGCTAGTGGTGCTGGATGGGGTGATGTATGCTAGATACGGTGCTAATGACTAGGTTGCTGGTGATGTGGGTAGATATGGATAGGCTGGTTGTCATGATGCTCGCAGGTGTTGCATGAGTATATGGCGATCGGTGATTCAGAGAAGGCATGGTCTCAACTCAATTCGCGATCTGATTTGAGAATAGACAGCACTGTTTTTATAGGTACACGAGATGGTCAAAGAGCCAATGCTGTTCAACAGTCTGATGGTTAACAGATGTGAAAGCTGTTTAACATATCAGATATCCTGAATAGCGTAAAGAATAGATCACTGTAGCAACAGCTACTGGATGTAATCTCCAAAAATAGAATACGGCTGTCCTATATCTAGCCCATCGAGATGGTAAGACCAATGAATCAAAGAAGTCGCAATTCAACGTCAAACACAAAAAGCTTCCTCCTCTTTAATCAAATCTATTAAAGCTATCGCATACGAGTAAGAGATGTTAAAGAAGCCGTTCAAACCAACGATGGTAATGGAAGAAGGCTCATTGGAAACAGTTCCTGCTACTGGTAGACAACAACAGACAAAGACCGTTCAACGAGTCTGATGGTGATAGAAGCTGTTTAACAGTCTGATGGTAAGTAGAGAAGCTGTTCAACAGTCTCGATGGTAATAGAAGCTGTTTAACAGTCTGATGGTAATAGAAGCTGTTCAACAGTCTGATGGTGATAGAAGCTGTTCACAGTCTGATGGTAATAGAAGCGTTTAACAGTCTGATGGTAATAGAAGCTGTTCAACAGTCTGATGGTGATAGAAGCGTTTACAGTCTGATGGTAAATGAAGCTGTTCAACAGTCTGATGGTATAGAAGCTGTTCAACAGTCTGTATTTTGGTAATAGAAGCTGTTTAACAGTCTGATGGTAATAAGAAGCTGTTCAACAGTCTGATGGTCTGGTGATCTAAATAGTAAATAAGAATTAGTTCTTAACTGACTTGCCTAGTTATATAAAAGGTTAGGTTCTGTTTAGGACAAGCCCTTCCTTAGGTCTACTATAAGGCTGGTTCAACAGCAATACCTATCTTTTTCATCATGGCAATGTTATGATATTTTTAGATTTTACATGTATTTGTTGTTGTCAGAAAAAAATCATATATAATTGCTTGTTTTTCATAACATTGTATTACAACTAAACGCATTAGAATTATTCACCCTTTCTGATTATAGGTGACACGGTCCATGGTGTTCTAGCAGTGGAACTTCTGGAGATGTGTGAATGAGATCTGATCTGTTAGATGGTTCCCATTATGTTCATTAAACATAGCCTATTTGGGACGGTGGAACAGTGAGCGGGCATTCTCCCTCTCTATTTATTTTGGATCTTTGTCCAGCTATTGTGAAAAGTTTGGATAAACCCTCCATGTTAAACCCTCCATAAACTTCATTGTTTTAATATAATATTATATGCCCACGGGGAGAAGTTACGGTGCCTGTAATGTGACATCGCCTATTTCAAACAAGTTTTTGTTTTGTTTACAATTTTATTAGAATTATTTGTTCTCATTTTAGGCCTTATCAATAATTAATTGGATCTTGCTTATTGACAATGTTTTGCATGTCCATGATCAGCCATGATACAGTTACAGTAGGCCTAGCCCCTATGGCAGTGTGAATGCTATTGAAGCCATGATGCAGTTATATAGGCCTAGCCCCTATAGCAGTGTGAATGCTATTGAAGCCATGATACAGTTACAGTAGGCCTAGCCCCTATAGCAGTGTGAATGCTATTGAAGCCATGATGCAGATATAGTAGGCTAGCCCCTATAGCAGCGTGAATGCTATTGAAGCCATGATGCAGTTAAAGTAGGCCAGCCCTAAAGCGCGTGAATGTATTGAGCAATGATGCAGTTACAGTAAGCCCCTATAGCAGTGTGAATGCTATTGAAGACATGATGCAGTTATAGTAGACCTAGCCCCTATAGCAGTGTGAATGCTATTGAAGCCATGATGCAGATATAGTAGGCCTAGCCCCTATGCGTGTGAATGCTATTGAATCATGATGCAGTTACAGTGGCCTAGCCCCTATAGCAGTGTGAATGCTATTGAAGCCATGATGCAGATATAGTAGGCCTAGCCCCTATAGCAGTGTGAATGCTATTGAAGCCATGATGCAGTTATTAGTAGTAGCCTATAGCAGTGTGAATGCTATTGAAGCCATGATGCAGTTACAGTAGGAGCCCCTATAGCAGTGTGAATGCTATTGAAGCCATGATGCAGTTATTAGGCCTAGCCCCTATAGCAGTGTGAATGCTATTGAAGCCATGATGCAGTTACAGTAGGCTAGCCCCTATTGCAGCGTGAATGCTATTGAAGCCATGATGCAGTTATAGTAGGCCTAGCCCCTATAGCAGTGTGAATGCTATTGAAGACATGATGCAGTATAGTAGGCCTAGCCCCTATAGCAGTGTGAATGCTATTGAAGCCATGATGCAGTTATAGTAGGCCTAGCCCCTATAGCAGTGTGAATGCTATTGAAGCCATGATGCAGTTATAGTAGGCCTAGCCCCTATAGCAGTGTGAAGCTATTGAAGCCATGATGCAGTTACAGTAGGAGCCCCTATAGCAGTATGAATGCTATTGAAGCCATGATGCAGTTATAGTAGGAGCCCCTATAGCAGATGAATGCTATTGAAGCCATGATGCAGTTATAGTAGGCCTAGCCCCTATAGCAGTGTGAATGCTATTGAAGCCATGATGCAGATATAGTAGGCCTAGCCCCTATAGCAGTGTGAATGCTATTGAAGCCATGATGCAGTTATAGTAGGCCTAGCCCCTATAGCAGTGTGAATGCTATTGAAGCCATGATGCAGATATTAGGCCTAGCCCCTATAGCAGTGTGAATGCTATTGAAGCCATGATGCAGTTACAGTAGAGCCCCTATAGCAGTGTGAATGCTATTGAAGCCATGATACAGTTACAGTAGAACTAGCCCCTATAGCAGTATGAATGCTATTAAGCATGATGCAGTTATAGTAGGCCTAGCCCCTATAGCAGTGTGGATGCATTGAAGCCATGATGCAGTTATAGTAGGCCTAGCCCTATAGCAGTGTGAATGCTATTGAAGCCATGATGCAGTTACAGTAGGAGCCCTATAGCAGTATGAATGCCATTGAAGCCATGATACAGTTACAGTAGGCCTAGCCCCTATAGCAGTATGAATGCTATTGAAGCCATGATACAGTTACAAGGCCTAGCCCCTATAGCAGTGTGAATGATATTGAAGCCATGATGCAGTTACAGTAGTAGCCCCTATAGCAGTGTGAATGCTATTGAAGCCATGATGCAGATATAGTAGGCCTAGCCCCTATAGCAGTGTGAATGCTATTGAAGCCATGATGCAGTTATAGTAGGCCTAGCCACTATAGCAGTGTGAATGCTATTGAAGCCATGATGCAGTTACAGTAGGAGCCCCTATAGCAGTGCGAATGCTATTGAAGCCATGATGCAGTTACAGTAGGAGCCCTATAGCAGTGTGAATGCTATTGAGTCATGATGCAGTTACAGTAGGCCTAGCCCCTATAGCAGTGTGAATGATATTGAAGCCATGCAATTATTTAAAACAATGTAGACTAAACATTGGTTCATGTTAATGTATTTAGAAAAGATAGGTCTACATTTTGCAATTTCGTTTCTGTAAGCCATTTAACAAACTAAAATGGATGAACCTTGTAATTGCAGATGATTCCAATGCAATACCTAAAAGACCCGTAAATTCACAACTTGAAGCAACCACATATTTCTCCATGGAGCACATACTGATTGGCCAGAGAGGGGCTACTGCCTGCACTTAGATTTACCATTGCGTTAGGTTTGTTAAAATAGAGCCCAGAGGGCTGTAAATGTCCTGGAGGGCAGGCAGCATGACCCCAGTGTTATTTTGGACTAATAGCACTACGCTCTTGAGAGCCATGCGGTTGAGGATGGTGCAGATGCCACACCAGGCAGTGATGCAGCCTGACAGAATGCTCTCAATGGTGCATTTGTATAAGTTTGTGAGGGTCCTAGGGGCCATGCTGAATTTATTCTGCCACCTGAGGTTGTTGAGGAGCTGTTGCCAGTGCTTAATTTGTAAATTGGGAGGTGCCGGAACAAAAAGCGAACGCGAGAGGGGGGGTAACATGAGGAACTCTGAGGTACCGGAAAGCATGAGAAAGAAATCACCCATATAATAAAGCATTGCATGCATATCATCACATTAGTGGCATCGAGCAGTAGAGTAGAGGCACCTACAGAAGTTGCACACATGGAACAAACTTTTTGTGTCCTAGGGTCTAGGAAATGTTGGGCCTTTTATCAATGCATATCATGCTATTCTACATTATTTTACATGACTGGAGACTTTGGCATAATTTGTTTTAATGCCACGTTCAAAACAACTGGGAAATCTCTGACTTCCTATTTCCCAGTTGTCCTGAACGCACTGGAGTCGGGAGAAAACAAGCTCCGACTTCCCCCAAAAAATGTTAAACGGTCATCCAACTTGGAATTCCAGGTGAGGAACTCTGAGCTCCAAATGTCCAAGTTGAAGATCAATGACGTCATGATTAACGAGAGGGAACTCAAATGAACTTTGATTGCGTTTATTATAATGTCTACATTGCAAAACGTGACACTTCTTTTTCATGCCACGAGAGGTACCGGATCCAGCCAAATAGGTTCCGGAACGAAAAAGTTTAAAAAACGGAGAGGCTCAAATTAAGAACTGGCTTTTGTGCCGTCTTCACCACGGTGTCGGTGTGGTGGGACCATCTCAGGCCCTCAGTGATGTGCACGCCAAGGAACTTGACATTTTTGACCCTAACCACTACGGCCCCATCAATGTGGATGTGGGCATGCTCCCTCTTTTGTCTCCTGTAGTCCATCATCAGCTCCTTGGTTTTTTTTAACATTGAGGGAAAGATTATTTTCCTGGCACCACTCTCCCAGATCTCTCACCTCTTCCCCGGAGGGTGTCAGGTTGTTGTTGGTAATCAGGCTTACCACTGTTGTCTCAACAGAAAACTTGATGATTGAGTTGGAGTCGTGCATAGCCACGTGGCCATGGGAGTACAGGAGGGGGCTGAGCACAAACCCTGTTGGGTGCACGTGTTGAGGATCAGCTTGGTGGAGGTGTTGTTGCCTGCAGTATAAACAGTGCATTCGGAAAGTATTCAGACCCCTTGATTTTTTCCACATTTTGTTACGTTACAGCTTTATTCTAAAATTAATGAAATCGTTTTTTTCCCCCTCATCAATCAACACACAATATCACAATAAAATAACAGTAGCGAGGCTATATACAGGGAGTACTCGTACAGAGTCAGGCAACAAAGAGACCAAAGATAACCCTGAAGGAGCTGCAAAGCTCCACAGCAGAGATTGGAGTATCTGTCCATAGAACCACTTTAAGTTGTACACTCCACGGAGATGGGATTTATGGAAGAGTGGCCAGAAAAAAGCCATTGCTTAAAGAAAAAAACATTTGGAAGAAGGTACTCTGGTCAGATGAGACTAAAATTGAGCTTTTTGGACATCAAGGACAATGCTATGTCTGGCTCAAACCCAGCACCTCTCATCACCCCGAGAACACCATCCCCACAGTGAAGCATGGTGGTGAGATGTTTTTCATCGGCGGGGAGAAACTGGTCAGAATTGAAGGAGTGAATGATGGCGCCAAATACAGGGAAATTCTTGAGGGAAACCTGTTTCAGTGTTCCAGAGATTTGAGACTGGGATGGAGGTTCACCTTCCAGCAGGACAATGACCCTAAGCATACAGCTAAAGCAACATTTGAGTGGTTTAAGGGCAAACATTTAAATGTCTTGGAATGGCCTAGTCAAAACCCAGACCTCAATCCAATTGAGAATCTGTGGTATGACTTAAAGATTGCTGTACACCAGCGGAACCCATCCAAGTTGAAGGAGCTGGAGCAGTTTTGCCTTGAAGAATGGGCAAAAATCCCAGTTGCTAGATGTGCCAAGCTTATAGAGACATACCCCAAGAGACTTGCAACTGTAATTGCTTGTCACGTTGTGTATGTAGGCAGCAGGGAAGTCAAGCGCAGGAGAATTAAACTTGGTATAAATGGAGTATTTTAATAAATTAAAACAAACTCCAAAACCAAAGCCCATAATAAAATAAATGTGGGTATAAGAACCCGTCACACACCAATCCATAAAACATCAACATAACATTAAACAATCTCTGACAAGGACATGATGGAAAACAGAGGGTTAAATACACAACAATAAATGAATGGGATTGGAACCAGGTGTGTAAGAAGACCAGACAAAACCAATGGAAAATGAAACATAGATCAATGATGGCTAGAAGACCGGTGACGTCGATCGCCGAGCACCGCCCGAACAAGGAGGGGCATCGACTTCGGCAGAAGTCGTGACATTGCTGCAAAAGGTGGCTCTACAAAATATTGACATTGGGGCGGTGAATAGTTATGCACGTTCAAGTTTTCAGTTTTTTTGTCTTATTTCTTGTTTGTTTCATAACAAAAAATATTTTGCATCTTCAAAGTGTTAGGCAAGTTGTTTATTAAATCAAATGATACAACCCCCCCAAAAAATATATTTCATTCCAGGTTGTAAGGCAACAAAATAGGAAAAATGCCAAGTGGGTGAATACTTCACATGCCACTCTACTGAGGAGTGGCTTCCGTCTGGCCACTCTACCATAAAGGCCTGATTGGTGGAGTGCTGCAGAGATGGTTGTCCTTCTGAAAGGTTCTCCCATCTCCACAAAAGTTCTTTGGAGCTCTGTCAGAGTGACCATCGGGTTCTTGGTCACCTTCCTAACCTAGTCCGTTCTCCCCCAATTGCTCAGTTTGGCCGGGAGGCCAGAGTCATGGTGGTTCCAAACTTCTTCCATTTAAGAATGATGGAGGCCACAGTGTTCTTGGGGAACAATAATGCTTCATACATTTTTTGGTACACTTCCCCAGATCTATGCCTCAACATAATCCTGTCTCGGAGCTCTACTGACAATTCCTTCGACCTCATGGCTTGGTTTTAGCTCTGACATGCATTGTTAGCTGTGGGACCTTATATAAACAGGTGTGTGTCTTTCCAAATCATGTCCAATCAATTGAATTTACCACAGGTGGACTCCAATCAAGTTGAAACATCTCAAGGATGATCAATGGAAATAGAATGCACCTGAGCTCAATTCCGAGTCTCATAGCAAAGGGTCTGAATACTTATGTATTTCTGTTTTTTGTTTTTTATACATTTCTAAAAACATGTTTTCACTTTGTCATTGAATGTGTATTGTGTGTAAATTCATGGGGATTTTTATTTATTTTAGATATTTTAGAATAATGTAACAACATGTGTCCTTGGAATTGTTGGGGCAGTGTGCAAATTGTAGTGGATACGCGGTTTGGGGTAAGGTAGGTCCTTGACTAGCCTCTCAAAGGCTAGGTCCTTGACTAGCCTCTCAAAACACTTCATGATGACAGAGGTGAGTGCTATGGGGCAATAGTCCTTTAGTTCAGTTATCTTAGCTTCCTTGGGTACAGGAACAGTGGTGGACTTTTTGAAGCAAGTGGGGGCAGCATACTGGGATAGGGATAGGTAGAATATGTCAGTAAACACCCCAGAAAAGCAGAAGGAGAGAGATCGAGTGAGGGGAGAAATGGAGAGAGGAAGGGATAGAGGGTGGGTGAGTGAGTGAGTGAGTGAGTGAGTGAGTGAGTGAGTGAGTGAGTGAGTGAGTGAATGAGTGAGGGAGAGAGAGAGTGAGAGAGGGAGAGAACAATATCTCCAATTTGGCACCACTCTCCTGTCAATTCTTCTTCTCTGGACCTGGCCTTCACCCCCCTGCGTCGGCCCTGAGACTCCCCTCGGTTCCCTCCCTCCTGCAAAGCTTATTGCCTCCCTCAGCCAAATTCCCCTGCCAGCCTGTCTGCTTGCCTGAGTTTATGGCTGCATGACCACCAGCCAGACCAAATACATGAATATCCCATCTACTCTCCCCCTCTAAGCATAATAAAAAAAATATATATAATAATTTTCTCAACTTCATGAACAAAGGGAGACATCACCTCTATTATAATGAACCCCCCCCCCCCCCTAAGAGTAGAGAATAATAAAAACAAAAATAATACATCACACAGTATATGAAGGTTAACAGCAAATGTGCCCTGGCCTGACACATAGAGCTGTAAGCCACGACAGGTCCTCTCTTTTAACCTTTATTATTATCCACGCTTCAATTACTAACGTACAGACATAGCGTAGTGACGGTGGTGGACGGGTGGCCATCTTAATAAACCCTCCTAGTGTTGGCTGCATCAACAGCCTCCTGGTCCACAACATTGCGCTGACATCCCTGACAGGGGAAGGTGTGTGTGTGTGTGTGTGTGTGTGTGTGTGTGTGTGTGTGTGTGTGTGTGTGTGTGTGTGTGTGTGTGTGTGTGTGTGTGTGTGTGTGTGTGTGTGTGTGTTGTGTGTGTGTGTGGTGTGTGTTTGTGAGGAGAAAGTTAGACAACTCAGAACCAACTGCTATTTAGGGTCAAGAAAGAGGTAAAGACGAATGAAAAAGATGGGGGAGAGAAGGATAAGAGTATTTTTCTTTTCTCTTTAGATCATAAGCCCAGGAACTGCCTTCTCTGTAATTTCTTTTAATGCCTGACAGAAAACCACTCCTTCAAATTTTGATGAGTAGGCAAGACTAGTGAATTCGAATGTTGTTTTGCTGTGAAAAAACAGAAACACGTATACGTTGTACCTTTCTTTGAGGGCTCATTTGTCACTATTAAATGGGACATGAGAGAGAAGCTGGGGGCTAGTCCTTAGGTCTAATTTGTCGAGTGGTAATGTGAGACAGGATGAGCAGATGAGAGCAGAGCAGAGCCTGGGTGATATGATGAACAGAGCAAGCCTGGGTGATATGATGAACAGAGAGAGCCTGGGTGATATGATGAACAGAGCAGAGCCTGGGTGAATGATGACAGAGCAGAGCCTGAGAGATATGGAACAGAGCAGAGCCCTGGTGGACATGATGAACAGAGCAGAGGCCTGGGTGATATGATGAACAGAGCAGAGCCTGGGTGATATGATGAACAGAGGCAGAGCCTGGGTTATGAGAGAGAACTGATGACATGGAAGAGAGCAGAGCCGGTGATATGATGAACAGAGCAGAGCCTGGTGATATGATGAACAGACCGAGCCTGGGTGACTATGATGAACAGAGCAGGACCTGGATGATATGATAACAGAGCAGAGCCTGGGTGACATGATGAACAGAGCAGGGCCGGGTGATATGATGAACAGAGCAAGCCTGGGTGATATGATGAACAGAGCAGAGCTGGGTATATGATGAATCAGACAGCAGCCTGGGTTGATATGATGAACAGACAGAGCCTGGTGAATGAAGACAGAGCAGAGCCTGGGTGATATGATGAACAGAGCAGAAGGCCGGGTGCATATGATGAACAGAGCAGAGCCTGGGTGATATGTGAACAGAGCAGAGCCTGGGTGTATGATGAACAGAGCAGAGCCTGGGTGATATGATGACAGGCAGAGCCTGGTGATATGATGAAAGCTCTCAGTGCTGCTCTGCTTATTGACTCTGAATGAAAAGTCTGCCGTCTTCGCAGTTAATGTTGGTCTGTATGGGATACTGTACACACCCTCATTAGGGCTGATCTTTTTAACATGAGAAGCCTGGAATGATGTGTACATGTACAGTGTGATGCTATGTGTGTGTGTGTTTGAGTGGTGTGTGTGTGTGTGTGTGTGGTTGTGTGGTGTGTGTGTTGTGTGTGTGTGTGTGTGTGTGTGTGGTGTGTGGTGTGTGTGTGTGTTGTGTGTGTGGTGTGGTGTGTGTGTGTGTGTGTGTGTGTGTGTGTGTGTGTCAATCAGTTTGTTTACAGTAAGCCTACACAGTAAGACTCCTTGTGCACAGTGAGTGTGTATGTCAGCCCGGCCATCAAAGCACAGTCAGATTCCAGCTGCACTGTGTGGGTCGGGAGCTATTTGTTGTGTGTGTGTGTGTGTGTGTGTGTGTGTTTGTGTGTCAATCAGTTTGTGTACAGTAAGCCTACACAGCAAGTCTCCTTGTGCACAGTGAGTGTGTATGTCAGCCCGGCCCATCAAAGACACAGTCAGATTCCAGCTGCGCTGTGTGTGTTGTGTGTATTTGCGTGTGTGTGTCTGTGTCAGTGGAGGGCTCCTCAGAGGAGGAAGGGGAGGACCATCCTACTCAGAAAAATAAAAAATAATGAGACATTAAAAAAGTTTGCCTTTTTTGAAAAATCTATACTAAATATATTAAAATACCTGATTAAAACACTATTTTGCAATGAAGGTCTACTGTAGCCTCAACAACACACTCTAGGATACCATCATGGTGTAGCTGGAGGATAGCTATTCCCCCGTCCTCCTCTGACTACAATGACTTCAATACAAAAACCTAGGAGGCTTGTAGGCCTCACCCCCTTCCATAGACCTACAAGGTAATTATGACCACTTCCGGAGGACATCCTCCAACCAATCAAAACTTTTGCAAAATGAACTGACATGTTGTCCATCCAATCATAGGATTAGGAGCAGAGAATGAACCCAGTGTGTTGTATTGGGGTTGTGCCACAGAGCATTATGGGGTGTTCTGTATTGAGATGCTTGGTGAGATGGTGACATATTAGATAGAGATTGAGTGAAGAGTGATAGTTGAGCATTTTTAGGATCTTCAACCTACAGGAGAAAGATATATATTGTTTTCTTGGTTTTAGAACTTTATTTTTGTGAGGAGTTAGTACAATTTATTTAAATCTGCCTTGCTAACTTTAGTAGCAAGTGCTAACGTTAGCTAGCTACCAGAGTGCAGTTTTCTCCTCCAGAACGGCTAGCTAATTCTAACAACAATGTAGTGGATGTTTTGTTGAAGAACCACTTTCATTGCCCGCATCACATTCAAGCACCTTGGAAAAAGCCTCATCGATCATGTAATGGACAAACGTTTGCGTATTCAAACTGCACAACACAACGAGAAGGTGAGAAGAAACAAGGTCACAAGCAGCTTATCGGTAAAGAGTTGGCTTTAACTTAGGGGCATGACGAGAGGGAAAGTTCAGCTAACAAGGGCAACTACGAGGAGCTTGCGGAGGTAATTGCACATTACTATGCTTATTAACTTGCTGAGCATATGGATGTTTCTGCAGTCTTCTATGGGACGTCGAAATCAATTCAGAATGACTTGATCGCTTCCATCGCATCATCCATTGAGTGTGAGATTAAAAAGAGAAGTTGACGGAACGCAATTTGTTGGGTTCGTTCAAGTAGACTTTCCACTTTTCTCCTGTATTTATTTAGCAAAGATGATAACACAATCACTCCTGATAGACACAAGCTACAACTCATTCCATAAATGTTGCAGCAGCCTAGGTTACATCTAGACATTAGAGATCTGAAAACTAGACACTTTTTCAGTCTGATCAACTGTAGGCTACTAATAAGAGCAGATACGTACAGCCTATATACAGCTTTCCATCTGGTCAGGGTAAACGAATTGGTAACGTTATGTATTTATAGTCCATTTGTTTGTCAGGAGAAAATGTTTATGTGATCAAATTTAGTTTATTTTCAACATTAGTCTGGCTAGGCTGCCTATACATTTTCAATTCAAAATAATTAACTGGAATGAATCAATCAACACAATAGTGATAACACAGACTGAGTGAAATGTTTATTAGGCCTGCAGTTGCATAGGCCTGAATAATGCAAACATGCAATGAACTAGCTCAGCCCTGTGAGTTCTACTGTCTATCAGTTGTTATCTTGTGTCTGGGTAGAGGAAACCCATGTTAGTCTAGGCCTAAATATAATTAATATGAACAAGTATAAAGTTGTTGCATTTTGACAGGGTTTTCATCGTCCCCAGGGCCGGGAGTTTCATTTTACATTTGGATGTTAGATAATTTAGCGCAGTGGTTCCCAAACTGTGGTTCGGGACCCACTTGTGGGTTTCGGCAAGGGTCCAGGTGGGTCCAGGTTGCTCGTGGGATGACACTTATTGTTGTGCAAAAAATTATGTTTTATTATTTTAATTTTCACCCTCAAAAAATGGGATGGGAAAATGCTTTCAGTGATAACTTAAAAGACTTAACCAAATAGAAAGTGTGTAGAAAACATAACGGACCTATATATTTTTTAGCCTATAATCTTTGAGAACTTAAAATCACCAAAATAAAAGCCAGACAATCAGGCCCCCATTGATGTAGTTATAATGGTATAAGAACACAGCATTAGCCATGGCAACATGTCTAGAATTGCAGAAAATTAACTGTAAAACTGCAAAATGTTCTCTCCGCTGCCAAGATAAGGGCCTACAATTTTATCGCCCCGATTTCAGCCGCTCAGACAACCGCCCATTGCCACGCCCCCTGACATGCCCACCGCCTAAGCCTGTTTACTATTCAGGAGAAACCCTGCGTTGTTAGAAATTATGTTAGAACTACAGTATATAGTACATTTCTTTAAGCTGGTCACAACAAGCCACACTCAAATCTACATTCAGTTAAATGGTTTGAAAAAGACAGTATTATTTATCTATTATTAACTTATTCTTTGGTCTGTGTACAGCATGTTTTTTCACCGCTCAAGCCTTATGGTGGATCATGAAGCAACACTGTTCGGTAAAACACTAATTTAGCAGACACTCTTGTCCAGAGCGACTTACAGTTAGTGCATTTACCTTAAGGAGGGGAGGAGGTCTGACATCGGTACGTGTGACAGCAGCCGTTGTGTCCTCTGCTTGTCTCCCTGAAACCAGAACCTGCATATTCATCCTGCCAGTCATTCACTTTATCAGACCTGTTTTGTGATTAACACAATGAACCCTACAGGTACAGTATGTGTTTGTTATGAATGAAAGTAGACTTCTGACATGAGCATGATAAAACTCTTTCTTAGAATGGGTCAATGAAGCAGGTGAGATCATGGGTAAACATAATAACCTGATCAATACTGACATCTAGGAGATAAGGGAAACATTATTGGTGTTGCTCTGATCGACTAATGATCTTATGACTTATAACTGTTATGATCTGATTCAAGAGACACAGAATATCGTCAGTAAACTCCACACAACTGACTGAGGCGTTGTTCCGTGACCCTGTTTGTGTTGGATGAGTGCTCAGCTTCACTCCTGGGACCAGCCTACAGGCATCCTACAGATCAGACACACACGCACACATACACACACAAACACACACACACACACACACACACACACACACACACACACACACACACACACACACACACACTGGCATGAAACACACACTTGGAGAGAGGGCAGAACAAAAAGAAATAGAGCTCTCGGATTCCTGGCTGAATACATTCCAGAGAAATAACACACGCTCTGAAGCTTTTAATAAGAGCTGAATGATGGGACTAAAAACAATCAAATGAACATGATTGTGAAATATACGGTGTCTGTAACATGTATATAGTATGTATAAGCTGGAAGTAGAAGCCTAAGTGTTGTCATCCATTAGTTTACTCCAGTTAGGGGAGGGATGGTAAGGTTAGGGGAAAATAATAAAGAAAAAAATATTTTAAAAAATATATATATTTTATATATACAGTACCAGTCAAAAGTTTGGACACACTTACTCATTCTAAGGTATATATTTATTTTTTATATTTTCAACATTGTAGCATAATAGTGAAGACATCAAAACTATTAAATTACACATATGGAATCATGTAGTAACCAAAAAAGTGTTAAACAAATTAACTTATATATTATATTTCAGATTCTTCAAAGTTGCCACCCTTTAACTGACAGTTTTACACACTCTTGGCATTCACTCAACCAACTTCATGAGGTAGACACCTGGCATGCATTTCAATTAACAGGTGTGACTTAATTTGTGGAATTTCCTTCCTTCTTAATGCGTTTGAGCAAATCAGTTGTGTTGTGACAAGAAAGAGATTGTTGTGTCTTTGGCATCATTAAAAGTGAAGACTGTTATTTTATCAAATCAATTCTCTGTAATTATTATTACGTGATTAAACTAATCATGTACATTTAATTAACTAGGAAGTCGGGGCACCACAGTAAATCTTCAGATTACAAAGTTATAATTTTCCGAATATACCTCTTCAGATATTTTAATATCTGATCAATTAGTCTTCTATTAATTAATTATTATTTACCTCACGTCAGTCTCATTCCAAAAGCAGTAAATTGTTGGT
The DNA here is from genome assembly GCF_002910315.2 of Salvelinus sp. IW2-2015. NCBI lineage: Eukaryota > Metazoa > Chordata > Actinopteri > Salmoniformes > Salmonidae > Salvelinus > Salvelinus sp. IW2-2015. The sequence goes on along the minus strand of NW_019943637.1, from coordinate 127,535 downwards.
TATCTGCACGAACCTAGCCTTAAACTATTTATCATCCATACACCAATTGGCTTAATCATTTATTTACTAACTAACTAAATAACCACAGAGATGCATAAACAAACAAACAGTAGATATTGGTTACTAACAATGATAGGGAAGATCCCCTAGTGGGCTAAATCGATATGACGGCTGGGTGAACAAAAGGAAGTGTGTGTGGACTGAGAAAGGAGCGGGAAAGACAGAAGGGATCACTACACGCAGTTGATAATTATATTAATTGAAATGCTAATCTTTTGCACATGAATGCTCACTCATTCGGGAATAATTGCAATCAATATGTATTTAAGCCCATGTGTCATTGTAGTCTTCTCTGTTGGAATCCAGTTCGTCTGCTGGAGAGTTCATCCGAGTCTCTCTCTCTCTTTCTGTTTCCCTGAAGATCAAAGTATTTTGTGGTTAGAATGGATACTTCTGAATACCATTAAGAAATGTTTTCATAGAATAGATGTTTCGGGGGTTGTCGGTATTAGAATCCCAGGTTTATATCATTTCTATCTGCAGACTAGTAATGAGTATCTAAAATCTGCTCTTATTCTGTAGAGATTGATAGTCTCAGAGTTGAACCATTTCCAGCCGTGTAGCCAATGCTCCATGTGGTATAGTTTTCTAGTTTTGGTACTCAAACCTGTACCACCTAAGCTTACACCGAGGTATGCGTGGTCTAAACTCTTCGCAATCACAGCTCACGCTGTGGGTTTGCTCAATCTGAAGAGGATTTCCTCAGGAGGGGATTTTATTCATGACAATAGGAAAACGCTGGTCCATGACACCAAATCATGTTAGCATCATATTACATAATTTCACAAATAGTTTAATCTTTTCTCATTCATTTTATACAGGAATTAGATGCAAACACCATAATTGAGAAATGTACACATTCAGAGATATGGTTATGTGTGTTTCCTGTCCTTCATGAGGTCACCAAATGAAACACACTCAACATAACTGTCCCTTAAGTGTCCACAGACCCTTCCCACATTCTCACAAGTGGACATGTAGTTTCATTTTCCCATTTTGGAGATTTAGGAATTGGCCACATGAAATCCTTTGTTCACTCCGTGGTCTCTCTTTCTGCATGGCCAGGGGGAGAGAGTCTCCGCCAGGAATTTACGACCTGAGATAACAGAACCTGGATGTAGGAGAGAGTGAGAGAAGGGGAAGCCACAATCTACACCCAGAAAGGGCCACGTCATGACAGGGTGGTATACAGAAGATTGCCCTATTTGGTAGAATACCAAGTCCATATTATGGCAAGAACAGCTCAAATAAGCAAAGAGAAACAACAGTCTATAATTACGTTAAGACATGAAGGTCAGTCAATACAGAACATTTCAAGAACTTTGAAAGTTTCTTCAAGTGCAATCGCAAAAACCCTTAGGCACTGTGATAACACTGGCTCCTAATCAGGACCGCCACAGGAAAGGAAGACCCAGAGTTACCTCTGCTACAGAGGATATGTTCGTTAGAGTTACCAGCCTCAGAAATTGTAGCCCAAATAAATGGTTCACAGAGTTCAAGTAACAGACACATCTCAACATCAACCTCTCATAGGACACTATGTCAATCAGGTCTTCATCGTCAAATTGCTGCAAAGAAACCATGACTAAAGGACACCAATAATAAGAAGAGACTTGCTTGGGCCGATAAACACGAGCAATGGACATTAGACCAGTGGAAATCTGTCCTTTGGTCTGATGAGTCCAAATTTGAGATGTTTAATTCCTACCGCTGTGTCTTTGTGAGAGGCAGAGAAGGTGAACGGATTGAATGGATAATTGGTGCCGGAGAGGATGACTGCCGTCTTATCGGCTCTTAACCAACCATGCTAATTTGTTCGTTTTTTTGCATTGTTCGTAACTTGTTTTGTACATAATGTTACTGCTACCATCTCTAGTGGCGGAAAAGAGCTTCTGGACATCAGAACTGTGATTACTCACCTCAGATTAGACAAAGATGTTTTCTTCAATGAGTCGGATGGGAGGGAGATACTACAGACACCCGACCAGGCCCAGATCCCCGACATTCGCTGGAGAAGGAAACTGAGATTTCGCGGAAAAAGATCAGGTTGCCTTGTGAGGATCAGGTGACGAGTGGATAATTTGCCTTTGCCTTTCGTCCATTCAATCGCTGGAAAATAAATGGGACGAACTGAAAGCATGTATATCCTACCAACGGAACATTAAAAACTGTAATATCTTATGTTTCACCGAGTCGTGGCTGAACAACGACATCAGGAACATACAGCTGGTGGGTTATACACTCTATCGGCAGGACAGAACAGCAACATCTGGTAGGATACTGGGTGGGAGCCTATGCATATCTGTAAACAACAGCTGGTACACGATATCTAAGGAAGTCTCAAGGTTTTGCTCGCCTGAGGTAGAGTATCTCATGATAAACTGTAGACCACACTATCTACCTAGAGAGTTTTCATCTGTATTTTACGTAGCTGTCTACATACCACCACAGACCGATGCTGGCACTAAAACCTCACTCAATTAGCTGCATACCACCATGAGCAAACAGGAAAACGCTCATCCAGAGGCGGCGCTACTAGTGGACCGGGGACTTTAATGCAAAAAAACAAAGGAAACTTAAATGAGTTTTACCATATTTCCATCAGAAGACGAATTAACAGGACGTGTACTCCAAAAATACGCTGACGAACTGGCAAGTGTCTTCACTGACATTTTCAACCCTGTTTGAGTCTGTAATACCTACATGTTTCAAACAGACCACCATTGTCCCTGTGCCCAAGAACACTAAGGTAACCTGCCTAAATGACTACCGACACGTAACACTCACGTCTGTAGCCATGAAATGCTTTGAAAGGCTGGTCATGGTTCACATCAACACCATCTTCCCAGAAACACTAGACCCACTCCAATTTGCATGCCGCACCAACCACTGCCCTTTCCCACCTGGAAAAAAGGAACACCTATGTGAGAATGCTGTTCATTGACTACAGCTCAGCGTTCAACACCATAGTGCCATCGAAGCTCATCACTAAGCTAAGGATTCTGGGACTAAACACTGCCCTCTGCAATAACACGTCTGCCACCCATTAATTGTTCAGCAGTCTTTTGCGTTGGGGGTAGAAGCTGTTTTGAAGCCTCCTGGACCTAGACTTGGCGCTCCGGTACTGCTTGTCGTGCGGTAACAGAGAGAACAGTCTATGACTATGGTGGCTGGAGTCTTTGACACATTTTTGGTCCTTCCTCTGACACCGCCTGGTATAGAGTTCATGGATGGCAGGAAGCTTGGCCCCAGTGATGTACTTGGCCGTACGCACCACCTTCTATTGTGACTTGCGGTCGGAGGCCGAGCAGTTGCCATACCAGGTAGTGATGCAACCTGTCAGGATGCTCACGATGGTACAACTGTAGAACCTGTTGAGGATCTGAGGACCGATGCCAAATATTTTCAGTCTCCTACAGGGGGAATAGGGTTTGTCGTGTCCTCCTCACGACTGTCTTGGTGTGGTTGGACCTTGTTAGTTTATTGCTGATATAGACACCAAGGAACTTGAAGCTCTCAACCTGCTTTACTACAGCCCTGTCGATAAGATCGGGGGCGTGCTCAGTCCTCCTTTTCCTGTAGTCCACAATCATCTCCTTAGTCTTGATCATGTTGAGGGAGAGGTTGTTGTCCTGTTACCACACCACACATATATATTTACAAACAAAATATATGGGGGATTGGAAATAATGCAGACAATTACGTTGATAGAAGCCACAATCTATCTGCCCCCCCAAAATTATTTGGGGAAAAGGGCTTGGGGGGGGATCTACCCCCCCCCCCCCAATTGTTTTTAAAATAAATAACTAAACATGAGACATGAGATACGAGATATGGGTTACTCCATAGTTTGGCGTTACAACTATTAGGTCCCCTGGAATGGCAAACTTAAGGCATTGTTCCTGCCAGTAACTTTAAAGCTACTACATTAGCTACAACATGGGGATCCCTCATCCTAGATAATACAGTGAGCCTTAACGAGACTCACATATATGCCTGTTGGAGACAGGGTTTGCTAGCTTCACAGGGGGGCTAGTGAGGACTTAGTGGGGGTTGGGGTTTGGAGACGTGAGTGTGTGTTTAGGATGTGTGTGTTGTGTGTGTGTGGCATGCACGTTGTGTGTTGACAGGTTTGTTTGTGAGGGTGTGTGTCATGGGGAGTGGCCGGGGAGTCGCAGTATCGGTGAGAGTAGTTAATCTGATGGGAGGTCATCCAGGCAGACAAGCTGGAAAGTCATGCAGAGACACAGCAGTGAGAGAAGAAGAAGACAGAGGAAGAGGATACAGGATGTAGGTGTAGAATTGAGATCATCTCAGGACATGGTGGGGAGGATGGACATAATAAGGGATCATGGGGAGATATGAAAATAAGACGGGAGAGATACATGCATGTAATTGTGTAAAGTACATCTCAGCACAACTCAATTAAATGAAAACCCCACCCGTAGAGAGAAGGGGAGAGGGGGACGGATTACAGATTGAGAGAGAGAGAGAGAGAGAAAGAAAGAAAGAGGGAGTACCAATCATCAGCCATAGCATTCCCCCTTCAATCTATAAACATACTCTTCCCTCCCTCCCACTCCCTCCCTCCCCTTCTCAATCCTCCCTCCCCAGCCAGATTGCTCAAGATTGACTTCAAATTTTGACGTCTGTCCATGTCATGAGGATGTTGGAAAATGCCACTGGGGCCACAGTGAAGCTTAGATTTTTCTGGTGTTTTGCAGACGGGTGTAATCCAATGACTCCGGACCTGAAGGCCGTGTGTTCAAACCCAGTGGCAGACACTTGTTTTAGTGTTTGTTTGTTTACCTTATCCCAACCTTAACCCTTCACTTAATCAGTCGGAATGAATGCCTAAACGTAATGTTTTAACCCTATCCAAAACCTTAACATTTACCRTAATGAGATTTGACGTTTGGAGCTATTTCGAAATTTGACGTTTGGAAAAACGTAGATAAACATCAGAATATGAAGTCAAATTGGTAAAAGTTTGAGCTCTTATTGCCCTCCCACCCTCCTAGATGGTGTATAACAGTGRTGGTCACGACTGCTCTCCTCTGCGTCACGCTTTACTGCGTCCCCCCGTCTTACGRTATAATGAAAACCARAGGTGGGACCCATAACACCGCAACACCGCCTCGCTGTTCCCAGCATGCAACAGGAACCATCTGGTTCAGAGGAGGGGCCGTTTTCCCTCCAAACAGCTAAGGGTTAAAACAACAAAGAAGGAAGGTGTTGGTCGGACCCTGAGGTTAAGACCAGGTTGGATAGATCACACCACTGCCTCTACAATCATTCTGGAACGCAAAGCAGGAAATGCAGGGTAGTGTTCAGTTTGTTAGACTTGAGTGGATGATGGGGGAAGCTGGCTACCGGTGTTCCCKCATAGGGATTCCTTTTCAACCTGCTTGTTTCATATCTATCTCATATTTGCCTTGTGACTGACTGGGCCCTTACATGTTTGAGACAATTCTGTTATGATTRCTGCTGTGTAGTTTACTCTTGCTTCAGTMGGAGCYTTGTGAAGCGTACARGCTCAGGATACCTTGAACCCTGGGATAAAGTCACCATGAAACATCAGAACAAACACTGTGTAAGGTCAAAGACATAGCCATGTCATGATCAAATGTCCAATATTTGTATATGTCTGTTTGTGTGTATGTGTGTGTGTGTGTGTGTGTGACTTGCATACAACCTCGTTCATTCTACCATTTCAAGACGAAAGTAACATCACAAAAGTAAGGTCCTATGTACATAACAATTCAGAGCCATTCATATTGAATGTTATTTTTTTATTTACCCTTTATTTAACTAGGGACCAATGGCGATCCACCTTAAAACAATTTAAAACTGTCCAGAGTAGACTGGCCTTGGACACTGATTTAAAGTCAGCTTAACTTTGCTACACCTCTGTTCAAAGTTACATATTGGTGAGCTCAACTGATCCTAGATCAGTCCCTACAGTGGCATGCATTCCTGTCTCCTAGGCAGATTGCAGACTCTGGTCTCTCCTCACTCCGGTACGCATGGCGGGTCTGTGGTTGCCGGCACTGATCCCAGGTGACCGTCATCACTTAACGGTTGGTCTCAGAGGAACAATAAAGACCCCAAACAGCGTGTTTAAATGTAAGCTTGCGTGAAATCCCCACAGTTCCTGGTCTGCTGGTTTGTAATTCCCCAGTCGCCGCCTTCTTACTGTTGACATACAGATCCGTGTTGGGGGCTGGATGCTCTGAGAGCGGAGAGGAACGCAGGTTGTGCCCGTGTGTATTGTGTGTATTGTGTGTAGTGTGTGTGTGTGTGTGTGTGTGGGTTGGTGGTGTGTGTGGTGTTGTTGTGTGTGTGTGTGTGTGTGTGTGTGTGTGTGTGTGTGTGTGTGTGTGTGTGTGTGTGTGTGTGTGTGTGCTCAATGTTTCGGCTGGTGGGTTTGCTCAATGTATTTTAGAACATCTGTTGTCGAGAAAACATAACGAGGGGGTTATGTAGCACAACATAAAAATTGGGGTGCTGCGATGCAAACTGAAACGCACAAAGTGATGCCTGGAGAACCCAAAAGATGGATGGCAACAAAATGTTATATTTATTGATGAAGAGCTGCTCTGGGATTTTTTTTATGATATGATAGCTGTGGTACCTAATTATAATAATTTAAACTGTTTGTATTTATGTATGTATTTATAGATGTATGTATGTACAGTATGTATGTATCGCTGCATGGAGTTGTGGCTTATGGAGTATGTATTTAATAATGACTCAGAGAGAATAGTAATGACTCATAGACAATAGTAATGACTCAGAGAGAATAGTAATGACTCACATAGATTAGTAATGTCTCAGAGAGAATAGTAATGACTCATAGAGAATCGTATAGACTCAGAGAGAATAGTAATGACTCATAGACAATAGTAATGACTCAGAGAGAATAGTAATGACTCACATAGATTAGTAATGTCTCAGAAAGAATAGTAATGACTCATAGAGAATCGTATTGACTCAGAGAGAATAGTAATGATTCAGAGAGAATCGTAATGACTCATAGAGAATTGCAATGACTCAGAGAGAATCATAATGACTCAGAGAGAATAGTAATGACTCAGAGAGAATAGTAATGACTCCGAGTGAATAGTAACCACTCATAGAGAATATAAATGACTCATAGAGTATCATAATGACTCAGAAAGAATAGTAATAACGTATATAGAATCATAATGACTCAAAGAGAATAACAATGACTCATAGATAATATTAATGACTCTTAGAGAATTGTAATGACTCATAGAGAATAGTAATGCATCATAGAGAATAGTAATGCCTCAAAGAAACTATTAAAGACTCATAGAGCATAGTAATGACTCATAGATAATAGTAATGAATCTTAGAGATTAGTAGTGACTCATAGATAATAGTAATGCCTCTATGAGAATCAAAATGACTCAGAGAGAATTGTAATGACTCCGAAAGAATTGTAATGCATCATAGAGAATCATAGCGACTCATTAAACATAGTAATGACTCAGAGAGAATCGTAATTACTCAGAGAGAATAGTACCCACTCATAGAGAATAGTAATGACACAGAGAATCGTAATGACTCAGAGAGAATAGTAATGACTCAAAGAGAATAGTAATGCATCATAGAGAATCATAACGACCCATAGAACGCAGTAATGACTCAGAGAATCATAATTACTCAGAGAGAATAGTTACCACTCATAGAGAATAGTAATGACTTAGAGAATCATAATGACTCAGAGAGAATAGTAATGACCTATATAGAATCATAATGACTCATAGGGAATAATAATGACTCCTAAAGAATAGCAATGTCTCAGAGAGAATAGTGGTGACTTAGAGAAAATAGTAATGACTCATAGAGAATAGTAATTACTCATAGAGAATAGTAATGCCTCAAATAGACTATTAACAACTCATAGATACTAGTAATGACTCATAGATAATAGTAATGACTCCATGAGAATCCGAAATGACTCAGAGAGAATCGTAATGATTCCGAGAGAATAGTAATGACTCGTAGAAAATATTATGACTCGTAGAGATTAGTAATGATCATATAGAATAGTAATGACTCATATAGAATAGTAATGCCTCATAGAGAATGTAATGACTCCTAGAGAATATTAATTACTCATGACAATTGTAATGCCTCAGAAGAGGATCAACAATGACTCAGAGAGAATAGTAACAAACTCATAGAGAATAGTAACAACTTTTAGAGAATAGTAATGCTCATAGAGAACAGTAATGGCTCATATAGAGAATAGTAATGACTCATAGAGAATCGTAATGATTCATAGAGACTTTTACTACTCATAGAGAATAGTAATGACTCATAGAGCATAGTAATGACTCATAGAGACGTTTAATGACATAGAGCATAGTAATGATCATAGAGATAGTAATGACTCATAGAGAATAGTAATGCCTCATAGATAATAGTAATGAATCTTAAAGAATAGTGATGACTCATAGAGAATATTACTTGTGGGTTTTGTACAGAGACTACTGTATAGGGAGACTTGGTGAACATCTGTGAGAATGTTTAATAAAAACAATTCAGTTTTTGGTTGAGTGCTAAAGTAACCCAGAAACAACGCTATGTAGTAACCTAGAGAGAACTTGGCCAGTATTTTAAATGTGATCACTGACCTAGATCCATATCTCTTTGTGGAAGCGGGCCACAATCTTCTCGCAGTGCTTATAGAAGGGGGAAGAGAGGGAAGACTTTAAGCATTGAGAAGCTCAATGGGACTCCATTCACTTAGGCAGAGCGAAGTGCCAGGCACGGCTGCCTTTTATCAGAGAGCAGCTCTTATTGATGAAGAGAGATTCCTGTCTCGTAGCTCTTGTATTGTACCAAATCACTGCTCTCTCTCTCTCTGCCTCTCTCTTCATCTTTTACCCTCTTTTCTCTCTCTCTCTCTCTCTCTTTCTCTCTCTCTCTCTCTCTCTCTTCTCTTCTCTCTCTCTCTCTCTCTCTCTCTCTCTCTCTCTGCCTTCCCTTCATCTTTTACCCCCTTCTCTCTTTCTCTCTCTGCCTCTCTCCATCTTTTACATCCTCTTTCTCTCTCTCTCTCTCTCTCTCTCCTCTCTCAGAATTTATCTGAATTCCCCTCTCTCTTTCTCCCTCTCTCTCTCTCACTCTCTCTCTCTCTCACACACTATCTCTCTCTCTCTGCCTCTCTTCATCTTTTACCTCTCTTTGGCTCTCAGAATATATCTGAATGTCGTTCTCTCTCTCTTTCTCTCACGTCTTTCTCTCTCTCTCTCTGCCTCTCTCTTCATCTTTTACACCTTCTCTCGTTCTTTCTATCTCTGCCTCTTCTGCATCTTTTACACTCTCTTTCTCTCTCTCTCTCTCAGAATTTATCTGAATTTATTTAGCTCTTTCTCTCTCTCTTTTCTCTCTCTCTTTCTCTCTCTCTGCCTGCCTCACTGTTGCCTCTCTCTTTATATTTTACCCTCTCACTGTGGAAGCCATATAATTGCAATTTACAATATGACTTTCTCTTGTATTTCTAAGATGGTCTCTCTAAAAATTTTAATTCTGGTAGATTTCTTTTGGTTTTCTCCTACCATATCTATTGTGTTATATTCTCCTACATTATTTAAAATGTTTACAAACTTCAAAGTGTTTCTTTCCAATGATACCAATTATATGCATATCCTGGCTTCAGGGCCTGAGCTACAGGCAGTTTACTTTGGGCACGTCATTCAGGCGGAAATTGAGAAAAAAGGGGCGCTAAGCCCTAAGAATTAATATTTACCTCTCCATCTATCTCTCTCTCTCTCTCTGCATCTTTAACCCGCTCTCTCTCATTCAATTCAATTCAATTCAAGGAATTTCTCTCTCTCTATCTATCTATCTCTCTCTCTCTCTGCCTCTCTCTTTATATTTTACCCTCTCTCTCTCTCTCTCTGCATCTTTAACCCACTCTCTCTCTCTCTCTATCTCTCTCTCTCTGCCTCTCTTTTCATATTTTACCCCTCTCAATTCAATTCAATTCAATTCAAGGGGCTTTATTGGGATG
>NW_019943637.1:112632-116895 GCF_002910315.2 Salvelinus sp. IW2-2015 | reverse complement strand
CTCTCTCTTTATCTTTTACCCGCTCTCTCTCTATCTATCTCTCTCTCTGCCTCTCTCTTCATATTTTACCCCCTCTCTCTCTCTCTCTCTCTCTCTCCATTTATCTCTCTTCATTATTCTCTCTGTTTCTGTATTTATTTTCTCCATCTTTTCCCTCTCTATATCCCTCCGATTGTTTCTTTCTTTTCATCTCCACCACACTCTCCCCTTCTCTCTCTCCTGCCTGTAGAATTCTGATCAGCCACTTTAGAGTTAAGACCCCAGCCAAACTGCCTTTTTGATAATCAATACTCCCATTGGCTGTGGTTAACTCCTGTAACCTCAGCATGACATAGAGGGAAATGTTCAGTCTTAGAGCAGAATAACAAACATCACTTATTCTCGGATAGCTGAGGATTCGTACCCAGAATATAGAACCGATAGTGTGTGTGTGTGTATGCACCTGTTTGTGTGTAAATTATATAAGCTACCTGTAGGGTGTTTTTGTGCACTGACAGTACGTGTTCCAGTTTCATGCACAAATAGAAAAACGATGCTATCTAGAGCTGAAAGAGGTTCTTTGGCTGTTCCTATATGAGAGCCCTTTGAAGAACCCATTTAGGTTCTAGGTAGAACCCTTTTAGTTCCAGGTAGAACCCTTTGGGTTCCATGTAGAACCCTTTCCACAGAGGGTTCTACATGGAACCCAAAAGGGGTCTACCTGGAGCCAAAAGGGGTTCTACCTGGAACAAAAAGGGTTCTACATGGAACAAAAAGGGTTCTACCTGGAACAAAACGGTTTCTACATGGCACAAAAAAGGGTTTTCTTATGGCGACAGCCAAATAATCCTTTTGAACCCTTTTCTCTAAGAGTTTGGTTTCCATATGTATATGTAAGACTGCAGTAGTGAGGTACACTTGGATGTTGTGATATGATATTTGAGGTAAATTAAATTCATACTTTGGTATCTAGGTCATTTCTGAGGCCCAAAGCAACAGCTCTCCCTCTCTCTCTCTCTCTTTGCGCTCTCAGTGTTGCTGGAGTAGTTGTGTGGAACATCAAGGGTTCGCCGTTTCTCACAAACACACACAAGGCCTTGTGCAACTAGTTTCTCATGACAATACATTCATAAACAATAAAGTGTAACACACATTTCATGAACATGAAAACATGTTTCAGGACAGAATATTCACATATCTATTAATGATCTAATGGATTTAATATAGACAGAGGATTAACGTTGGTTAGCAATGGTCTCTATATTCCTGCATAGGGAAACCTTGGACAGATGCATGGGGGTCTTAAAATAATCACAAGACACTTGAGGGTGAGTCAAAATGTCCAAAGTTCCTTCCATCATTTCAGGAATACCATGGAATGACCCAATTAATGGCCCTGTTCTGTTTCAAATAACAAAATCAATGGACCAAAGCAACAATAGAAATTCACCCTTCACCTAGAAGTTTTCCTCATGCTTCCATCCAAACATTAGCTCGTCTGCCTGGATGACCTCCCAAACAGACATCCACACGTCAATACAGACTCTCTTTCAAATGCACGCACGCACGCACGCACGCCCGCACACACAAATCACAACACACACACACACACACACACACACACACACACACACACACACACACACACACACACACACACACACACATATACACACACACACACACACACACAAATCTACTCAACCCCATTAAGCTACATAGTCTCTGATGAGAGTATTTTCCATCTCCTCACACGGCTTCATATGTGTTACATTAACAAGAAGTAATGCTGTCCGTCTCTGGTCAGTCTCTGGAGGATGGAAGCTTGTGGCTTGAGGCAGTTGTTAACAGCACAAACAGGTTGTCGAAACTGTGGATTCACTCTAGCCACTCCGTGAGCAGAAATCCAATCAAATCTGGGTAGAACATTTCTGGAAATCAATAGATATAGGGACCCTAGTCAATCAGAACTAGTATCCAATCACTGGGCTGTGTGTGAAATACAGTGAGGGATGCAGTGTGAAATACAGTGAGAGATGCAGTGAGAAATACAGTGAGAGATGCAGTGAGAAATACAGTGAGAGATGCAGTGAGAGATGCAGTGAGAGATGCAGTGAGAGATACAGTGTGAGATACAGTGAGATATGCAGTGAGATATGCAGTGAGAGATACAGTGAGAGATACAGTGAGAGATACAGTGAGAGATGCAGTGAGAGATACAGCGAGAGATGCAGCGAGAGATGCAGTGAGATATACAGTGAGAGATGCAGTGAGAGATACCGTGAGAGATGCAGTGAGAGATGCAGTGAGAGATACAGTGAGAGATACAGCGAGAGATGCAGCGAGAGATGCAGTGAGAGATACAGTGAGAGATGCCGTGAGAGATGCAGCGAGAGATGCAGTGAGAGATACAGTGAGAGGTGCAGTGAGAGATGCAGTGAGAGATACAGTGAGAGGTGCAGTGAGAGATGCAGTAAGAGATATAGTGAGAGATCTGTACTATGAAACTGATTTGTATGTATTTCTATTCCAACTATAAAGATGCATTCAAGGGGAATACCGGGGCCATACTGCTCAAAATAGTTACATCAACTCCTTCACTGGAAGCAAATGTATCTGCATCCGACGTTGCACCATGCTTGCATCACCTCCCGTTATTACCATACATAATGTTTTAAAGTTGGCAATAATTGTATATGCTGTGTTGTTAACGGAAAAAACTTTTATCTGGAAAAGTCATCGAAACATCACAAACTGAAACCATTTCAGAAAAAAAGAGTCTGCAACAAGCCACGCTAAGTTGATAAAGCGAAATCAGGAAGAAGATTCTGTTGACAGCTCATATGAAACGTGGGTGGTGCCCTTGACATCAAACATCCAGAATCAAGACGAAAGTTTATTTACTTTTTTCAGAAACATCAGTAGTTGTTAATTTATTTTGTTTTAAAGTAAACTTGTGCAGAGTTCTTTCAAATTCATTGTCAAATCAAATGTATGTGTCACATCAAATCAAATCAAATGTAATTTGTCACATGGGCTGAATACAACAGACCTTAATGTGAAATTCATACTTACAAGCCCTTAACCAACAATACAGATGAAGAAATAGAGTTAAGAAAATATTTACTAAATAAAGTAAAGTAAAAATGTGTTATCATAAAGTAAAACACGGAAATTACATAACATAACAAAGCTATATACAGGGGGTACCGGTACCAAGTCAATGTGCGGGGGTACACGTTAGTTGAGGCAATTTGTACATGTATGTAGAGGTAAAGTGACTATGCATAGATAATAAACAGCGAGTAGCAGCAGTGTAAAAACAAAGGGGGGGGACAATGCAAATAGTCCAGGTGGCCATATGATTCATTGTTCAGCAGTCTTATGACTTGGGGTTAGAAGATATTCTGGAGCCTAGTTCAAGTTACCTGAGGTTATATGATGCTTTGAAGTTTGTTTGGTTTGAGGCCATTATGATGTGACTGTATTGTTATTCATTTATTTATCTAAATATGTGCAGTTGTCTTGAATGTCAATGTTTTTTAGGGTGTATCACAAACTTCAAAAACAACATAGATATACACAACATGTATTCCTTTGTCACCTTAAATGTTGCAGAACTTTACCCAGCAATCGCTACGAATGCATCCTACCAAAGGCCCTCTTTCCTCTTGTTAATTTAACACTCAACATTAACAATGTAGCAGTGAGGTGAATTAAGTTGAGAATCCATTTTTACCCCTAACACAAATATTGACCCTGTGAGTTTCATTATGTCCACAAAGGGAAGGTTTGGTCGAGGCAACACTTTCATTTACATTTGTCTCTCATTAGCTCAACTCTCTACCCAAACCTTGAGAATACATTATCAGACCTTGCCAACTAAAGCACATCGATTTTTTTCTCCTACACGAAACCATACAAATTACATCTCTCAGGCATAATGCAAGGGAAATGCTCTCGACAGCCGCTCAATCACCATGTATATTTCAGTGTACTGCATGGCAAAGAGGGAAAGTTGTGCAGGAGTCTGGTCAATTACTTCATGTGTGTTTTTGCAGGCATGGGGTTTGGTTAGGTAAGAGCCACTGGTCCTTTTGTTAATTGTTTTTAGAATGACACCTGCTGATTCCCCATAACTCTGGGTTGCTGTTCTATTCATGATTTGTTGGATTGAAACACACTCATAGGATTACCAGATTACCAGATTACCAGGGATTACCAGATTACCAGATTACCAGGGATTACCAGATTACCAGATTACCAGGGATTACCAGATTACCA
>NW_019943637.1:82513-112612 GCF_002910315.2 Salvelinus sp. IW2-2015 | reverse complement strand
GGATTACCAGATTACCAGATTACCAGGGATTACCAGATTACCAGATTACCAGGGATTACCAGATTACCAGATTACCAGGGATTACCAGATTACCAGGGGGACAAACAGAATGAGTTGGTAGTCATCAGGTCAACTTTGCACCAACACACACACACACACTTGCATGCTCGCAAACACGCGCCCCCACACACACACACATTAATGAAGTACCAGATTGCCAGTTTGTACGATTACCACAGTGGTTAATTGACTGTGTGCACGAATGAATGGGAAAATCCATATCCTGAATCCTAAAAAAAGCAACGTTGCCTTGGTAGTTTACTACAGTCATCCAGCTCCTCTCTCTCCCTCACCTATCACAGTTCTCCCTCCCTCACCTATCACAGCTCTCCCTCCCTCACCTATCACAGCTCTCCCTCCCTCACCTATCACAGCTCTCCCTCCCTCACCTACTATTGCAAGTGATATTCTACAGTTCTCTGTGGGATTGTCAGCTGTCACCAACGGCAGCAGACCTTAGACCAGCTACAAGATGAGGGATTTCCCTGCCCCAAAGACTGAGAATGAGGTGCATTTGAAAATTCTCACTCTCTCTCTCTTTGTATCTCTCACATGTACGCACCTAGAACGCACATACACATGCACACACACACAGACACACACACCTCCACCCCCACACACACCCTCCACCCCCACACATCCCTCCTCTCCATGTCTAGCAGCTATCAGGAACATGGCCCAGGCAGCCGGGCATCGCAGCGTGTCTCACTTTCTGCAGAGTGTCAGCCCCCTCATGTTCCTGAGTCCAGACCCAGGCTCCAACAACACCAGCCTGCATCTTCAGAGACAAGAAACTAGGCCTGGTTAGCAAATCAAATCAAATCAAATGTATTATATAGCCCTTCTACATCAACTGATATCTCAAAGTGCTGTACATAAACCCAGCCTAAAACCCCAAACAGCAAGCAATGCAGGTGTAGAAGCACGGTGGCTAGGAAAAACTCCCTAGAAAAGGCCAGAACCTAGGAAGAAACCTAGAGAGGAACCAGGCTATGAGGGGTGCCAGTCCTCTTCTGGCTGTGCCGCGGTGGAGATTAGAACAGAACATGGCCAAGATGTTCAAATGTTCATAAATGACCAGCTGGTCAAATAATAATAATCACAGTAGTGTCGAGGGTGCAGCAAGTCAGCACCTCAGGAGTAAATGTCAGTTGGCTTTTTCATAGCCGATCATTAAGAGTATCTCTACCGCTCCTGCGGTATCTAGAGAGTTGAAAACAGCAGGTCTGGGACAGGTAGCACGTCCGGTGAACAGGTCAGGGTTCCATAGCCGCAGGCAGAACAGTTGAAACTGGAAGCACAGCACGGCAGGTGGACTGGGGACAGCAAGGAGTCATCATGCCAGGTAGTCCTGAGGCATGGCCTAGGGCTCAGGTCCTCAGAGAGAAGAGAGAAAAGAGAGAATTAGAGAGAACATACTTAAATTCACACAGGACACCGGATAAGACAAGAAAGTACTCCAGATATAACAAACTGACCCTAGCCCCCGACACATAAACTACTGCAGCATAAATACTGGAGGCTGAGACAGGAGGTCAGGGAACACTGTGGCCCCATCCGATGATACCCCCGGACAGGACCAACAGGAAGGATATAACCCCACCCACTTGCCAAAGCACAGCCCCCACACCACTAGAGGATATTCTCAACCACCAACTTACCATCCTGAGACAAGGCCGAGTATAGCCCACAAAGATCTCCGCCACGGCACAACCCAAGGGGGCGCCAACCCAGACAGGAAGATCACGTCAGTGACTCAACCCACTCAAGTGACGCACCCCTCCTAGGGACGGCATGGAAGAGACACAGTAAGCCAGTGACTCAGCCCTGTAATACTAATATTAGAGACGAGAGAATCCCAGTGGAGAGAGGGGAACCGGCCAGGCAGAGACAGCAAGGTCGTTGCTCCAGACCCTTTCCGTTCACTTTCACACTCCTGGGCCAGACTACACTCAATCATTAGACCCATGAAGATGTCTTCAGTAAAAACGTAAAGGTTGAGACCGAGTCTGCGTCTCTCACATGGGTAGGCAGACCATTCCATAAAAAATTGAGCTTTATAGGAGAAAGCCCTGCCTCCAGCTGTTTGCTTAGAATTTCTAGGGACAATTAGGAGGCTTGCGTCTTGTGACCGTGTAGGTATGTATGCAGGACCAAATCGGAAAGATAGGTAGGAGCAAGCCCATGTAATGCTTTGTAGGTTAGCAGTAAAACCTTGAAATCAGCCCTTGCCTTAACAGGAAGCCAGTGTAGGGAGGCTAGCACTGAGTAATATGATCACATTTTTTGGTTCTAGTCAGGATTCTAGCAGCCGTATTTAGCACTAACTGAAGTTTATTTAGTGCTTTATCCGGGTAGCCGGAAAGTAGAGCATTGCAGTAGTCTAACCTAGAAGTAACAAAAACATGGATACATTTTTCTGCATCATTTTTGGACAGAAAGTTTCTGATTTTTGCAAAGTTACGTAGATGGAAAAAAGCTGCTCTGAAACAGTCTTGATATGTTCGTCAAAAGAGAGATCAGGGTCCAGAGTAACGCCGAGGTCCTTCACAGTTTATTTGAGACGACTTTACAACCATCAAGATTAATTGTCAATTCAACAACAGATCTCTTTGTTTCTTGGACCTAGAACAAGCATCTCTGTTAATCCGAGTTAAAAGTAGAAAGTTTTCAGTTATCCACTTCCTTATGTCTGAAACACAGGCTTCTAGCGAGGGCAATTTTGGGTTTCACCATGTTTCTTTGAAATGTACAGCTGTGTGTCATCCGCATAGCAGTGAAAGTAAACATTTTATTTTCCAATGACATCCCCAAGAGGTAAAATATATAGTGAAAACAATAGTGGTCCCAAAATGGAACCTTGAGGGACACCGACATTTACAGTTGATTAAACCATGCCAAACTTGTCCGTGTAGACCAATTTGGGTTTCCAATCTCTCCAAAAGAATGTGGTGACCGATGGTATCAAAGCAGCACTAAGGGCTAGTAGCACGAGGACAGATGCAGAGCCTCGGTCTGATGCCATTAAAAGGTAATTTACCACCTTCACAAGTGCAGTCTCAATGCTATGATGGGTCTAAAACCAGACTGAAGCATTCGTATACATTGTTTCAGGAAGGCAGTGAACATTTTTGAGAGGAATGGAAGATTCGATATAGGCCGATAGTTTTTTTATATTTTCTGGGTCAAGGTTTGGCTTTTTCAAGATAGGCTTTATTACTGCCACTTTTAGTGAGTTTGGTACACATCCGGTGGATAGAGAGCCGTTTATTATGTTCAACATAGGAGGGCCGAGCACAGGAAGCAGCTCTTTCAATAGTTTAGTTGGAATAGGGTCCAGTATGCAGATTGAAGGTTTAGAGGCCATGATTATTTTCATCATTGTGTCAAGAGATATAGTACTAAAACACTTAAGTGTCTCTCTTGATCCTAGGTCCGGGCAGAGTTTTGCAGACTCAGGACAGCTGAGCTTTGGAGGAATACGCAGATTTAAAGAGGAGTCCGTAATTTGCTTTCTAATGATCATGATCTTTTCCTCAAAGAAGTTCATGAATGTATTACTGCTGAAGTGAAAGCCATCCTCACTTGGGGAATGCTGCTTTTTAGTTAGCTTTGCGACGGTATCAAAAATCAATTTTGGATTGTTCTTATTTTCCTCAATTAAGTTGGAAAATAGGATGATCGAGCAGCAGTGAGGGCTCTTCGATACTGCACGGTACTGTCTTTCCAAGCTAGTCGGAAGACTTCCAGTTTGGTGTGGCGCCATTTCCGTTCCAATTTTCTGGAAGCTTGCTTCAGAGCTCGGGTATTTTCTGTATACCAGGGAGCTAGTTTCTTATGACAAATGTTTTTAGTTTTTAGATTCTCTGTAGAACTTTATGCCTTA
Organism: Salvelinus sp. IW2-2015; assembly: GCF_002910315.2. NCBI lineage: Eukaryota > Metazoa > Chordata > Actinopteri > Salmoniformes > Salmonidae > Salvelinus > Salvelinus sp. IW2-2015. The sequence goes on along the minus strand of NW_019943637.1, from coordinate 108,666 downwards.
CTGATACCGGTACTGTGCATTCAGAAACCCTTGACTTTTGCACAATTTATTACGCTAAAGCCTTATTCAAATATTGATTAAATAGTTTTTCCTTCATCAATCTACACACAATACCCCATAATGACAAAGCAAAAACCGTTTTTTAGATTTTTTTGCAAAATTTATTACAAATAAAAACTGAAATATCACAATTACGTAAGTATTTATACCCTTTACTCAGTACTTTGGCAGTGATTTTCATCAAGGATTTCTCTGTACTTAGCTCCGTTCATCTTCTCCTCGAACCTGACTACTCTCCCTGCCACTAAAAAACGTCCCCACAGCATGATGCTGCCACCACCATGTTTCACCTAGGGATGGTGCCAGGTTTTTTCCAGACGTGACATTTGGCATTCAGGCCAACGAGTTCAATCTTGGTTTCATTAGATCAGAGAATCTTGTTTGTCATGGTCTGTGAGTCTTTAGGTGGCTTTTGGCAAACTCCAAGCGGGCTGTCATGTGCCTTTTGAGGAATGGCTTCCGTTTTGCCGCTCTACCATAAAGGCCTGATTGCTGTAGTGCTGCAGAGGTGGTTGTCCTTCTGGAATGTTCTCCCATCTCTACAGAGGAACTCTGGAGCTCTGTCAGAGTGACCATCAGGTTCTTGGTAACCTCCCTGACCAAGGCCCTTCTCCCCCAATTGCTCAGTTTAGCCAGGCGGCCAGCTCTAGGAAGTCTTGGTGGTTCCAAACTTCTTCCATTTATGAATGATGGAGGCCACTGTGTCCTTGGGTACTTTCAGTGCTGCTGAGGTTTTTTGGTACCCTTCCCCAGATCTCTGCCTCAACACAATCCTGTCTCAGAGCTCTACGGACAATTCCTTCGACCTCATGGCTTGGTTTTTGCTCTGACATGCACTGTCAACTGTGGAACCATAGACATGTGTGTGCCTTTCCAAATCACGTCCATTCAATTGATTTTACCACAGGTGGACTCCAATCAAGTTGTAGAAACATCTCAACGATGATGAATGGAAACAGGATACACCTGAGCTCATTTCAAGTCGTTTATTAAGGGCTTGTAAGTAAGCATTTCACAGTAAGGTATTTACTTGTTGTCTACGGCGCATGTGACAAATAAAGTTTGACTTGTTTTGTATACCACACTGTATTACTTCTAATGCTAATATAAGGACAGGACATGAGACAGGAGTAGAAACTATCGTGGGCATTGTTTACTGCAGGACAAAACATTCCAAGCATTCCAATGTACGTAAGCGGGGGCGTGGGGGGACTGGGTACTACAGGTGCCCCGAAGGGACAAACTAGAATATCAGTGCACTACATTTTCCTCCCCCTTTTCTTTTGATGTCTCATAAGGAAAAATGTAATATTCACAGTTTTGCAAATTATTATCTTTTTAACATTTCACAGTTCTCTCAATGTAAATAAATTAACTTTTCAAAATAACCTTTTCTGAACTAGGGAAAGATGGTAAACTGCCTCAGTACCCAGATTTAACCCTGGGGTGTATTCTGCCCCTATATCGGAGGGTAGTCTGAACTAAATTCTCTACCTTTCAGGGGGTCGTCTTTCTCTTCCAAGGTAATGATGATGTACTGGTGGTGTATGCCCAGACTGGGGTGCAACAGTACCCTGAGTCGGCAACATTTTGTAGGTTGCTGCAGTGGATGTTCGGTTGAGGGCTCGTAGTCATGGTAGGTTACTTGACGTGCGTCATCTCTGAGGTTCCTGGCAACAGTTGATACTCTCCTCCAGATTATGTTTTCCGGTGTGTGAACTGTGTACGACCAATGTTGACGGTATCCACTTTGGACCTTTACAGTGGTTCCGAGCAAGAACTGTCTCTCCAGCTTCTGTCTTTTGCTTTGATTCATCTCTCCACCTGTGCTCTCTGTTGTGTCTGTATGACCTGTTTAGTCTTTGGAGGTCTCAGGAGGTCGAGTCGCGTGCGAAACTGTCTTTTCATCATGGCTGATGCGGGTGCCACTTTGGATGTAGCATGGGGGCTGTTTCTGTAGGTCAACAGGAAGGTATTTAGGCGCCTACTGAAGGGACCCGTTCCCTTGTGACGATTTTAAAGCTTCCTCCGTCGTCTGGACAAATCTTTCAGTGAGGCCGTTTGTTGCAGGGTGATACGGCGCTGACAATGTGCTGAATTCCATTTGCTTCATGAATGATCGGAACTCTTCAGATATCAGTTGTGGGCCATTTTCGCTAACAAGTTGTGTTGGCAATCCGAAGCGACTGAAGATTGACCGTAGCTCTTTGATGGTTCTCTCCACTGAGGTGCTCTTCATCACTGTGACCTCAGGCCATTTGCTTTGTGTGTCAACTATGACTGAGAAGATACGATCCTCCAGTGGGCCTGCAATGTCTATGTGGACACACTGCCAAGGCTCCTCTGAGAATTCCCATGGGTGTAATGGCACTAGCTGAGGCATTTCCTCATCTGTTGACATGCATAACATGACTTGGCCCTGTATTCAATAGCTGTGTCCAAACCTGGCCACCAAAAGCAGCTGTGTACAATTTTCTTAATTCACACCATGCCACAGTGCCCTGAATAGATATCTTCAAGCACATGCCTTCTCAGTGGTGGCGGTATGATGACTCGAAAGCCCCATAGCAAGCATCCAGACTCAACTGTGAGCTCGTTCCTCCTCACCAGGTAAGGCTGTCAGAGAGCTCTCCTCCTTTCCCACGAGTGACAATGTCCACGACCTCAGAACTTTTTCACTTGGACCAATGTAACTGGGGCGTTCGTCACTTCCTTGAAGTTGAAGATTTCAGCCTGGGAGTGCTCAGTGTGTGCGACAGGTAAGGGAAGCCTTGAGAGGCCGTCTGCATTGCAGTGCTGCTCAGACCTTCTGTACTTGATATGGTACAGGTGAGCAGATAAGTCATTCCCATCGCTGCACGCGACTGGCTGCGAGTGATGGAATGCCGGTGTGGGGACCAAGGATGGAGGTGAGGGGACTATTGTCCGACAGCAGTGTGATTCGTCGGCCAAACAGAAACTGATGACATGTCTTAACTCCGAACACGATGGCGAGTGCTTCACACTCTATCTGTGCATAGTTATTAAGGTCTGTGATGCGAAATAAATTGGCTTTTCTTTCCGTGATGGCATGATGTGTGAGACAACAGCACCAACGTCGTAAGGTGATGCATAACCTGTCAACTGTAATGGCAAGTTAGGGTTGAAGTGGATGAAGGCCTCTGACTGACCTAAGGCAGTTTTCAATTTCTTGAAGGCCTCCTCACATCTGTCTGTCTACTTCCACTGTTTGGTTTTGTTCCAAAGTTAATGCAGTGGCATTTAACTAGGTTGGGCAAAAACTTTGCGTAGTACGTCAGCAGTCCTAAGAATGATTGCAGCTGACTTACGTTCCGTTTGGATGGAGCTTCCACGACGGCCTTCACCTTTGATGGCGCCTTCTGGAGCCCTGGAATGTCGCTGACGTGGCCCAGGTACTCAACAGAAGGTCGGGAAAACTCGTATTTGTTCTTCCGGACCCTCAGACTGTACTCCTCTAGTCTCTGCAGTGTAGTGTCCAGATTTCTCAGGTGTTCCTGCTCGTCTTTGACGGTGATGAGTAAATCATCGAGGTAACATTCGACCCCAGTGAGCCCACTCTGTACCTGGTCCATAGTTCTCTCAAACCAGACCAGAGCTGAGTTGATTCCAGAAGGAAGCCTCTGGTACCTGTACAGTCCTTTGTGAGTCACTATGGTCAATAGTTATTGTGACTCTTGGTCCATATACATCTGTAGATAGGCCTGACACAAGTCTATCTTAGTGAATTTCTGTCCTCCAGCTAAACAAGAAAAGAGGTCATAAATGAGGGATAGTGGATATTTTTCAGCAGTAAAGACAGGGTCATTGGTGACTTTGAAATCAACACAGTCGGTGGATCCATCTTTTTTTATGTCTGGAATGACAGGAGTAGGCCATTCACTAACGTTCACTGGATCCAATACTCCACACTCAACTATTCTGTTTAGCTCAGTTTCAACTTTTGGTTTTATGGCATATGGGACAGGTCTAGCTTTGAAGCATTTTGGCTTGCTTTCTGGTTTTACGGTCAGTTTAACTGTCATGTCCTTTATACTGCCAAGTTCTCCATTGAACACATCTGAGTGTTTCCTCAATATCAGTTGTGTCCTCTTTTGGAACCATGTGGATTTCCTGCCAGTTTAGTTTGATATTTTCCAGCCATGTGCATCCTAGCAAAGCTGGATGGTTGCTTTTCACGATGTAGAGTGGTAGCTTTATCTTCTGTTTTGTTGAGCTCCACTGTAACAGTCACACTTCCTCTCCCTGGAACAGTCTCACCGGTGTTTTCTTTGTGGGCTGTGGTGTGAGGTTATGTAGTTTCTCCTTGTATACAGCCTCATAGCAAAGAGTCTGAATTACCTGTAAAGAAGGTATTTCAGTTTTAAATTTTTTATACATTTCCCAAAAAATCTGCAAACCTGTTTTCACTTTGACATTATGGGATATTGTGTGTAGATTGATGAGAACAATAAACAATTGTATCCATTTTAGAATAAGGATGTCATAACAAAATGTGGAAAAAGTCAAGAGGTCTGAATCCTTTCCGAATACACTGTATATGTCCAAGAAACTCCATAACAACATTGGGTAAGTTTAGGTAACACGTTGTCATGTACATCAATTCATGCATCATAACATGTACGTTTAATCCAGTTTCTCCAGTTGCTACAGTTTCTCCAGTTGAACTAGTTACTAAAGTTTCTACAGTTGCTACAGTTGAACTAGTTACTAAAGTTTCTACAGTTGCTACAGTTGAACTAGTTACTAAAGTTTCTACAGTTGCTACAGTTGAACTAGTTGCTAAAGTTTCTACAGTTGCTACAGTTTGAACTAGTTGCTAAAGTTTCTACAGTTGCTACAGTTGAACTAGTTGCTAAAGTTTCTACAGTTGCTACAGTTGAACTAGTTGCTAAGTTTCTACAGTTGCTACAGTTGAACTAGTTGCTAAAGTTTCTACAGTTGCTACAGTTGAACTAGTTGCTAAAGTTTCTACAGTTGCTACAGTTGAACTAGTTGCTAACGGTTTTACAGTTGCTACAGTTGAACTAGTTGCTAAAGTTTCTACAGTTGCTACAGTTGAACTAGTTGCTAAAGTTTTACAGTTGCTACAGTTGAACTAGTTGCTAAGTTTCTACAGTTGCTACAGTTAACTAGTTGCTAAAGTTTCTACAGTTGCTACAGTTGAACTAGTTGCTAAAGTTTCTACAGTTGCTACAGTTGAACTAGTTGCTAAAGTTTCTACAGTTGCTACAGTTTGAACTAGTTGCTAAAGTTTCTACAGTTGCTACAGTTGAACTAGTTGCTAAAGTTTCTACAGTTGCTACAGTTGAACTAGTTGCTAAAGTTTCTACAGTTGCTACAGTTGAACTAGTTGCTAAAGTTTCTACAGTTGCTACAGTTGAACTAGTTGCTAAAGTTTCTACAGTTGCTACAGTTGAACTAGTTGCTAAAGTTTTCTACAGTTGCTACAGTTGAACTAGTTGCTAAAGTTTCTACAGTTGCTACAGTTGAACTAGTTGCTAAAGTTTCTACAGTTGCTACAGTTGAACTAGTTGCTAAAGTTTCTACAGTTGCTACAGTTGAACTAGTTACTAACGTTTCTACAGTTGCTACAGTTGAACTAGTTGCAAATTTTCTACAGTTGCTACAGTTGAACTAGTTGCTAAAGTTTCTACAGTTGCTACAGTTGAACTAGTTGCTAAAGTTTCTACAGTTGCTACAGTTGAACTAGTTGCTAAAGTTTCTACAGTTGCTACAGTTGAACTAGTTGCTAAAGTTTCTACAGTTGCTACAGTTGAACTAGTTGCTAAAGTTTCTACAGTTCTACAGTTGAACTAGTTGCTAAAGTTTCTACAGTTGCTACAGTTGAACTAGTTGCTAAAGTTTCTACAGTTGCTACAGTTGACTAGTTGCTAAAGTTTCTACAGTTGCTACAGTTGAACTAGTTACTAACGTTTCTACAGTTGCTACAGTTGAACTAGTTGCAAAAGTTTCTACAGTTGCTACCAGTTGAACTAGTTGCTAAAGTTTTCTACAGTTGCTACAGTTGAACTAGTTGCTAAAGTTTCTACAGTTGCTACAGTTGAACTAGTTGCTAAAGTTTCTACAGTTGCTACAGTTGAACTAGATGCTAACGTTTCTACAGTTGCTACAGTTGAACTAGTTGCTAAAGTTTCTACAGTTGCTACAGTTGAACTAGATGCTAACGTTTCTACAGTTGCTCGAGTTGCTCCATTTGCTCCAGTTGCTCCATTTGCTCCAGTTGCTCCAGTTTCTCCATTTGCTCCAGTTTCATTTCGAAGCCATCACATTGACCTGTGATAAAGAAAAGAGATGAGGATTGTGAAGGATGCCCATCACTTTGGAGCGATGACAGCTCCTGTGGATGAGTTTGTCTTTGTCTCTCTGATTCCCTCATTCACCATACCTTCCACGCTTCCACCCTCTAACTGGACCAGGTTCCAGTATGGTATCTGAGTCCCTGGGCCATGAGAAGCCCTATATAAATATGTCAGTAGAGATGTTACCAGTCATCGTAGCGGCACTCTGTGTCAGGCTACTGCACTGGGCTGGTGGGCACATCACTCTCAATGCTCTTAAAGTGGCCCCGCACACCGACATACAGTATATATAAAAAAGTTATGCATGCACGCACACACACACATGCAGGCACACACACACACACGCAGGCACGCATACACACACACACACACAATCCATATTTCCCCTTCTCCCTCCTTTGTTGTAATTTTTTTATTGTACTTTTTTTTCAGAGGGGGGTTACAGGCACAAAAACAATCAAATAAATGAAAAAAAGAACCCAGACCAATCCCCCCTCCTCAGTCCGCATCTTCCCTCCTCACCTGGAAAACATGCTACCCAACACGTACCTGCCAACTCAGCATAGCAAATGAAGACAAAAAGGGGTTGCCTGGGAATGTGTGTATATCTTTCAAATCTTGGAATGTTCTCAAACCATTACTATCCATGATAACTGCAATAGTGCGTATTCCACATTTGGATCATTGGGGGGATGCAAAAGGCCGTCCTCCAGATCACAAGGCATTGTTCTGAAAATTGGAGCATGGGCATGTCATTTTGAATCCCAGTTATATTGTTTTAAAAAAAAATCACAAAATAGAAATTGTGTGAGCAATAATATAATAATATAAATCAAAACGCAGTTTACATTGTTGAATGGATATATTAGTGAAGACTACCTCTTCCAGGGCAATAGGAGACACCATATTTTCTCTCTGTCCTCAGCCTGTAGGCAGAAGAATCATGTCCAAACAAATTTAGGATGGGGCGAAAAACTAGAGCCTGAAACAAAAAAAAACATTTGGTACAGAAAGTCCTCCTATGTCTTTCCCTCTTTGTAAATGTTTAAATATTATCTGGTATTGTTTACCTTATAAATGTTGAAACCGCACTGTGAATTTTATCCCACTGACCAACAGGGGGATCCATGGGAAGAATTCAACTCCAGAAATTAATTTTAAAAATAGATATTCTACCGGTTAAGGAAACGTGAACATTATTCCATCTACTGAGATCAGATAGAATTGATTTAATCATTCTGTTAAAGGTTCTGGTAATGGTTTTATCTAAAGGCAATATATCTACTCCCAAATATTTACAGTGCCTTGCAAAAGTATTCATCCCCTTTGGCGTTTTTCGTATTTTGTTGCATTACAACCTGTCATTTAAATGCATTTTTATTTGGATTTCATGTAATGGACATACACAAAATTGTCCAAATAGGTGAAGTGAAATGAAAAAAAGTACTTCTAAAAAATGTAAAATGGAAAGGTGGTGCGTGCTTATGTATTCACCCCCTTTGCTATGAAACCCCTAAATAAGATCTGGTGCAACCAATTACCTTCAGAAGTTAAATAAAGTCCACCTGTGTGCAATCTAAGTGTCACGTGTTCTGTCACATGATCTCAGTATATATACACCTGTTCTGAAAGGCCCCAGTGTCTGCAACACCACTAAGCAAGAGGCACCACCAAGCAAGCGGCACCACGAAGACAAAGGAACTCTCCAAACAGGTCAGGGACAAAGTTGTGGAGAAGTACATATCAGGGATGGGTTATAAAAAAATATCAGAAACCTTGAACATCCAACCGAGCACCATTAAATCCATTATTAAAAAATGGAAAGAATATGGCACCACATCAAACCTGCCAAGAGAGGGCCGCCCACTAAAACTCACAGACCAGGCAAGGAGGGCATTAATCAGAGAGGCAACAAAGAGACCAAAGATAACCCTGAAGGAGCTGCAAAGCTCCACAGCGGAGATTGGAGTATGTGTCCATAGGACCACTTTAAGCCATACACTCCACAGAGCTGGGTTTTATGGAAGAGGAAGAGTGGCCAGAAAAAAAGCCATTGCTCAAAGAAAAAAATAAGCCAAAGGCATGTGGGAGACACCCCAAACAATTGGAAGGAGGTACTCTGGTCAGATGAGACTTAAATTTAGATTTTTGGCCATCAAGGAAAACGGTATGTCTGGTGCAAACCCAAAACCTCCCATCACCCCGAGAACACCACAGTGAAGCATGGTGGTGGCAGCATCATGCTGTGGAGATATTTTTCATCAGCAGGGACTGGGAGGGAGGTTCTTCCAGAGATTTGAGACTGGGACGGAGGTTCACCTTCCAGCAGGACAATGACCCTAAGCATACTGCTAAAGAAACACTCCAGTGGTTTAAGGGGAAACATTTAAATATCTTGGAATGGCCTAGTCAAAACCCAGACCTCAATCCAATTGAGAATCTGTGGTATGACTTAATAAAGATTGCTGCACACCAGTGGAACCCATCCAACTCAAAGGAGCTGGAGCAGTTTTGCCTTGAAGAATGGGCAAAATTCTCAGTGGCTAGATGTGCCAAGCTGATAGAGACATACCCCAAGAGACTTGCAGCTGTAATTGCTGCAAAAGGTGTCTCTACAAAGTATTGACTTTGGGGGAGTAAATAGTTATGCACGCTCAAGTTTTCTGTTTTTTTGTCTTAATTTGTCACGCCCTGTGACTAGGGTGGGTCATCTAGGTGTTTGTTTTTCCATGTTAGCCTGTTATGATTCCCAATCAGAGGCAGCTGTTTATCGTTGTCTCTGATTGGGGATCATATTTAGGCAGCCATTTCCCCTTTGTGCTTTGTGGGATCTTGTCTATGGATAGTTGCATGTCAGCACTATTATTTAGCTTCACGTTTCGTTTGGTATTTTGTTGTTTTTGTTCAGTGTTTATTTAATAAAGGAAAATGTACGCCTACCACGCTGCACCTTGGTCCATTCCTTTCGACGAGCGTGACATATTTCTTGTTTGTTTCACAATAAAAAAGATTTTGCATCTTCAAAGTGTTGTGTAAATCAAATGATACAAACCCCCCAAAAATCTGTTTTAATTCCAGGGTGTAAGGCAACAAAATAGGAAAAATGCCAAGGGGGGGTGATTCCTTTCGCAAGCCACTGTAAAATGGGAAACGATTGTGATTCCATAAGTAGAGATCGAGTCCTACATTGGGGCATTCAGATGCAGTAGAGCTGATTTGGTTAGATACATTCCATAATTGGAATGATGATTTTATGGTGATTTTATCTATGATCTTCAGTGTGTTAATGAGCAATTGAGATACATATAGTAAAATATCGTCTGGGTATAATGAGATGACGTGATCAGTATATTTTAGTGAAATTGGTGTTATTTCCTTCAATTGACAAATTGCCTGGGCCAGATGTTCCATCTATAATAAAAAGGTGAAAATGAATCACCTTGTCTGCTACTTCTAGTGATTCTGAACGGAGCAGAGCAGATATTGCCTGTTGTAACTATGGCTGAGGGAATAGCATATAGTATTTTAATTATATTAATGAAATTAGAGGCAATTCCCATATGTTCCAAAAGAAACCAGAGTTATGACCATTCTAGTCTATCAAAACCTTTATCTGCATCAAGAGATAATACAGAGATAATACAGGCCAAGGATCTGTTGTTTCTTCTTAAGCATTTAATTCTTATGGCTGAGATCCCGTTAACGGGATCGACTTGACAACAGCCAGTGAAACTGCATAGCGCCAAATTCAAACAACAGAAATCTCATAATTAAAATTCCTCAAACATACAAGTATTTCACACCATTTTAACTTCTCTCAGCTACGGATCCCTTTTAACGGGATCACTTTCCTACACAACCGCTAGAATTGCAGGGCGCCAAATGCAAAAATATTACAAAAAATATTTATAATCATGCAATCACAAGTGAAATATACCAAAACACAGTTTAGCTTGTTGTTAATCCACCTATCGTGTCAGATTTTGAAAATATACTTTACAGCGAAAGAAATCCAAGCTTTTGTGAGTGTAGCTTTCAATGCTACAACAAGCTAGCTTTATATTAGCTTGGTTAGCTTGATCACGAAAGTCAGAAAAGCAATGAAATTAATCGCTTACCTTTGATAATCTTCGGATGTTTCCACTCAGGAGACTCCCAGTTACACAACAAATGTTATTTTTGTTCGATAAATATTACTTTTATCACCAAAAACCACCATTTGGGTTGCGCATTATGCTCAGAAAATAGACAACACTCCAAAGTTTCCAAAACTGTCAAAATATTGTCTGTGAGTATAACAACTGGCTGTTGTCAAGTCGAGTTAGATGCACTATTGTAAAGTGGTTGTTCCACTGGATATCATAAGGTGAATGCACCAATTTGTAAGTCGCTCTGGATAAGAGCGTCTGCTAAATGACTTAAATGTAAATGTAAAATCAAAGCCGTGTTCCGTTCGACAAATTCCAAAAAGTATCCGTAATGGTCGTAGAAACATGTCAAATGTTTTTTATAATCAATCCTCAGGTTGTTTTTAACAAACATAATCGATAATATTTCAATCGGACTGTAACCTATTCAATAAGAGACAAACGGAAAATGGGGAGCTCCTCTCGCGCTCGCAGGAACTATTCGGAGGACACTTGACTAGTTTTGAAAAAACTTGTTAATTTTTCAAAATAAAAGCCTGAAACTATGTCTAAAGCCTGGTCACAGCCTGAGGAAGCCATTGGAAAAGGAATCTGGTTGATACCCCTTTAAATGGAGGATAGACGGGCCAGGAAACACAGATTAAAAAAAAGATATCACTTCCGGGTTACATTTTCTCAGGTTTTCGAATGCAGAATAAGTATTGTTATACTCACAGACAATATTTTGACAGTTTTGGAAACATTGGAGTGTTGTCTATCCTAATCTGTAAATTATATGCATATTCTACGATCTGGGCCTGAGAAAATGTCCGTTTACGTTGGGCACGTTATTTTCAACAACAAAAAATAAATCTGACCCCGAGCGCTAAGAGGTTTTTAAAGATAAACGTGTTAATCCCACCACAGTGTCCGATTTCAAAAAGGCTTTACTACGACGAAAGCACACCAAACGATTATGTTAGGTCAGTACCAAGTTACAGAAATACACAGCCATTTTTTCAGCCAAAGAGAGGAGTCACAAAAAGCAGAAATAGAGATAAAATGAATCACTAACCTTTGATGATCTTCATCAGATGACACTCATAGGACTTCATGTTACACAATACATGTATGTTTTGTTCGATAAAGTTCATATTTATATCCAAAACTCTTAGTTTACATTGGCGCGTTATGTTCAGTAATGTTTTGCCTCCAAAACATCCAGTGATTTTGCAGAGCCACATCAATTTACAGAAATACTCATAATACACATTGATAAAAGATACAAGTATTATACATGGAACTTTAGATAAGCTTCTCCTTAAACTTCTCCTTCTCCGCTGTGTCAGATTTAAAAAAAACTTTACGGAAAAAGCACACCATGCTGTAATCTGAGTACAGTGCTCAGATTCCAAACAAGCCATACAGATATCCGCCATGTTGTGGAGTAGAATCTGGGGGTCAGACTGAATTTTTATTAATCATTATAAATGAATTTAGTTCAATTTCAAATTGATCTCAGAATGTAGGATTCTGTAGTAATGAAGTGTTGAACCTCCATCTTGTGTCTCTTTTAGGAGATTCTGACATTTGAAGTTGGCAGTAGTAAAGCATGGTGGTCAGACAAGCTGATATGTTGTTTTTTTAATGAAAGAAAATAGAGGTTGAGATAATAGTATGAAATCTATTTGTGAGAATGATTTATGCCTGTTTGAGGTGAAAGTGTACTCTTTTGCTCAAGGATTATGTTATTGCCAGGCATCAATGAGGTTGTAATCAGAGAGCTGATGCTGGAGAGCCTTAGTTGCATGTGGATTGTCATTTGTTTTATTAGATTCGTCCTGCATGTCCAAAATTGCATTAATGTCTGTCCCAATAACCAGATGTAATTCAGTTAATTCTAACAATATGCTGTTCAGATAATCAAAAAAATAAATGCAATTTTCTTTCCTTAATGGACAAATTTAAGAATATTATTCTGACTTCTTGGTCTTTGCCTTTACCCAAGATGGTGAATTAGGGTTTCTTATGTATCATTATGATGAACACCTTTAGTTGTGTTTGGGGCTGATGAAAAGGCAGCCAGTTTGTATAAATAGTTTTCTGCTCTATGTGCGTCCTTTTGGACCAGGTGTGTTTCTTGGAGCATTGCTATATCAATATGGTTTCCTGCATGGAGATCAAGACAGCTGCTATGTTTAATAGGACCGTTTAGGCCTTTCAAATTCCAAGAGAGAATAGCTGGTGTTGAAAGAATGTATTATTAATGATGTAATTGTTATCTTTAGTGTTATGGATGTGATGTACGTGAAACAAGAAGTAGGACCCACAGGAAAACACACTCATTGGTCTGAAGATCTCGTACAAGCTTAATTAAATAGTACCAGCAGAACAACAGTCTCAACGTCAACAGTGACGAGGTGTGTCCGGGATGCTGGCCTTCTAGGCAGAGTTGCAAAGAAAAAGCCATATCTTAGACTGGCAAATAAAAAGAAAAGATGAAGATGGGCAAAAGAACACAGACACTGGACAGAGGAACTCTGCCTAGAAGGCCAGCATCCCGGGGTCACCTCATCACTGTTGACGTTGAGACTGGTGTTTTGTGGGTACTTTTTAATGTAGCTGCCAGTTGAGGACTTGTGAGGCGTCTGTATCTCAAATTAGACACTCTAAAGTACTTGTCCTCTTGCTCAGTTGTGCACTGGGACCTCACACTCCTCTTTCTATTCTGGATAGAGACAGTTTGAGTGAAGGGAGTAGTACACAGCGTTGTACGAGATCTTCAGTTTCTTGGCAATGTCTCGCATGGAATAGCCTTCATTTCTCAGAACAAGAATAGACCGACGAGTTTCAGAAGAAAGTTCTTTGTTTCTTGCCAGTTTGAGCCTGTATTTGAACCCACAAATGCTAATGCTCCAAAAACTCAGCTAGTCAAAAAAGGCCAGTTGTATTGCTTCTAAAATCAGGACAACAGTTTTCAGCTGTGCTAACATAATTGCAAAAGGGTTTTCTAATGATCAATTAGCCTTTTAAAATGATAAACTTGGATTAGCTAATCCAACGTGCCATTGGAACACAGGAGTGATGGTTGCTGATAATGGACCTCTGTAAGCCTATGTAGATATTCTATCAAAAATCAGCCGTTTCCAGTTACAATAGTGATTTACAACATTAACATTTTCGACAATGTATTTCTGATCAATTTGATGATATTTTAAGGGACCAAAAATGTGATTATCTTTCAAAAACAAGGACATTTCGAAGTGACCCCAAACTTTTGAACGCTAGTGTATGTATGTCTGTGTGTATATATACTGCATGTATTTATGTACTGTATGTATATATGTATGCATGTACAGTTGAAGTTGGAAGTTTACATACACCTTAGCCAAATACATTTAAACTCAGTTTTTCAAAACTCCTGACATTTAATCCTAGTAAATATTCCCTGTTTTAGGTCAGTTAAGAACACCACTTTATTTTAAGAATGTGAAACGTCAGAATAAAATTATAGAGAATTATTTATTTCAGCTTTAATTTATTTTATCACATTCCCACTGGGTCAGAAGTTTACAAACACTCAATTAGTATTTGGTAGCATTGCCTTTAAATTGTTTAACTTGGGTCAAATGTTTCGGGTAGCCTTCCACAATCTTCCCTCAATAAATTTGGTGAATTTTGGCCCATTCCTCCTGACAGAGCTGGTGTAACTGAGTCAGCTTTGTAGGCCTCCCTGCTCGCACACGCTTTTTCAGTTCTGCCCACAAATTTTCTATGGGATTGAGGTAAGGGCTTTGTGATGGCCACTCCAATACCTTGGCTTTGTTGTCCTTAAGCCATTTTGCCACAACTTTAGAAGTATGCTTGGGGTCATTGTCCATTTGGAAGACCCATTTGCGACCAAGCTTTAAATTCCTGACTGATGTCTTGAGTTGTTGCTTCAATATATCCACATAATTTTCCTTCCTCATGAAGCCATCTATTTTGTGAAGTGCACCAGTCCCTCCTGCAGCAAAGCACCCCCACAACAGCATTCTCACATAGGTGTTCCTTTTGTCCAGGTGGGAAAGAGCAGTGTGGAGTGCGATTGAGATTGAGTCATCTGTGGAACTGTTGGGGCGGTATGTGAATTGTAGTGGGTCTAGGGTGTCTGGGAGGATGCTGTTGATGTGAGCCATGACCAGCCTTTCAAAGCACTTCAATGCTACGGACGTGAGTGCCACGGGGCGGTAATCATTTAGGCAGGTTACCTTCGCTTCCTTGGGCACAGGGACTATGGTGGTGTGTTTGAAACATGTAGGTATTACAGAGTCGGTCAGGGAGAGGTTGAAAAATGACTTGTGTCATGCACAAAGTAGATGTCCAAGTGGTTGAAAAACGAGTGGTTGAAAAACAAGTTTTAATGACTCCAACCTAAGTGTATGTAAACTGACTGCAACGGTATGTATGTATGTATGTCCAGTATGTGTGTGTGTGTGTGTGTGTGTGTGTGTGTGTGTGTGTGTGTGTGTGTGTGTGTGTGTGTGTGTGTGTGGTGTGTGTGTGTGTGTGTGTGTGTGTGTGTGTGTGTGTGTGTTGTGTGTGTGTGTGTGTGTGTGTGTGTGTGTGTGTGTGTGTGTGTTGTGTGGTGTGGGTGTGGTGTGTGTATTTATGTGTGTGTGTGTGTACTGTATGTATGTGTGTGTCTGTGTGCTGCATTCCTGTGACACCTCTCATACAACCTCTGCCCTCTGCAAAACACACACACACACACACACACCCATGTGACCCCATGCAGAAAACATACAGGCAACACCTTAACTAGGATGAACTCTGCCATAACATTTTCTCTGACCAGCCTAATTGCTGCATATTTGGTCAGGAATAATGACACCAATCTTTCCCAATCATTTTGAATTGAGGCAAGTCCTCTGACCAATTTTGACGTAAGAAAATAATGCTTGTTCTTTGAAATTGTATGGTTAAATGATGTCTTTAATATTGTCACATCCGAACACACACACTACAACATTGACTTTCTGACACCAGCGTATAAATCTTCAAATAAAGGCTCATGTGGTCATTTTCCCTGCCTGGTGCCATGAGAGATCTAGTTGTGAAGGCGAGTTTTTTCAGAGGTAAATTGCTTATTTTCCTTTGCTCTTCCTTTATGAACTGGACCTTTGGCCCTCGGAGAATCCTGGCTGGCTTTTGAGCAATATACTTTTATTGCAGCTAATGCTCCGAGGTAAAAACCCCAACAACATCTGTTCCCCTGGCACCAGAATTAATCAATACATTTTTAATCATGCTTGAATCAATAGCGGGGGGAGCTATTTCTGAGTGAAAAGGAAAACATTGATTAGTAAATGGGAAGCAAATTGGCCGCTGAGCTCTGAATGTCCTCTTTTTGAATTTAGTTACACAACATAAAATCCTGACCTGTCGACTGCCATTATCTCTTTGTGCCCCTAGTTAGAAACCGACTCGCAGGTCCTTGCAAATGGCAAAGAGCACAATTTAAATATTGATCTGTACATTTCATATCACATATACTCTGGTGGCAATAAAGTGATATTAAAAGGGCTATTTGTGAGTATTTTCACTTGTGCGTAATGTATTAGATGTGATTGGGGAACTTTTTATGGCCTG
This sequence comes from Salvelinus sp. IW2-2015, assembly GCF_002910315.2. NCBI lineage: Eukaryota > Metazoa > Chordata > Actinopteri > Salmoniformes > Salmonidae > Salvelinus > Salvelinus sp. IW2-2015. Next base: position 92,507 of record NW_019943637.1, on the reverse strand, counting down.
CACTTTGTCTGCATTTTAATAGGGAGGTATGAGAGTAGTTTTGCCTGGTGTTCCTCTCTCCAGTTCATCAAACCCACCATGAATACCAATGGAGAGAGAGAGAGATAGAGAGAGATAGAGAGAGAGAGAGAGAGAGAGAGAGAAGAGAGAGAGAGAGAGAGAGAGAGAGAGAGAGAGAGAGAGAGAGAGAGAGAAGGGTAGTCAACGTGCTTTGATGTAAAATAAAAAAAGAAAGAAAATAGTCAATAGTCCCACAGTGTCTTGGTATTACTTCAACTCCCTTAAAATTTTACCTTTATCCACTAACTCTCTATATTTCACCTTTATCCTCTATAACTCACTTTATATTTCACCTTTATCCACTAACTCTCTATATTTCACCTTTATCCTCTATATCTCACTTTATATTTCACCTTTATCCACTTTAAACCCCTCTATAATTCACCTTTATCCACTATAACTCCCTTTAAATTTCACCTTTATCCTCTAACTCTCTATATTTCACCTTTATCCACTTTAACTCTCTCTATAATTCACCATTATCCACATTAACTCCCTTTATAGTCACCTTTATCCACTATAACTCCCTTTATATATAATCTTCATCCAATTTCACTCCCATAATATTTCCCCTTCATCCACTAATTCCCATTTCACCATTATTCACTTTAACTCCCTGTATATTTAACCTTTATCCACTATAACTCCCTGTATATTTCACCTTTATCCACTATAACTCCCTGTATATTTCACCTTTATCCACTAACTCTCTATATATAAATCACCTTTATCCACTTTAAGTCCTCTGTAATTTACCTTTATCCACTAACTCTCTATATATAAATCACCTCTTTCCACTTTAAGTCCTCTGTAATTCACCTTTATCCACTATAACTCCCTTAAAATGTCATCATTATCCACTTTAAACATCACAAATGGTCCTTTTCTTCGATTAATTCTGTAGCTATATCCCAAAAATGTCAAATTTTTTGGCGCGTTTGATTCTGAAAATACACCGGTTCCAACTCTCGCAACATGATTACAAAGTATCTAATAAGTTACCTGTAAACTTGATCAGGACATTTCAAACAACTTTCCTAATACAACTTGAGGTATTTTTTTACGTAAATAATCGATCAAATTTAAGACGGGATAAACTGCGTTCAAAAGCGGATAAAAACAAAGTGGAGTGAGCTTTCAGGTCATGCGCCTCTATCAAACAGTACACTAGACTCGACCCTCATTCTGAACTGCCCTACTTCTTCATTTCTCAAAGGAAATACATCAACCAATTTCTAAAGACTGTTGACATCCAGTGGAAGTGATAGGAACTGCAAGCAAGTACCTTCGAAATCTAGATTCCCATTGAAATCTCATTGAAAAGAGAGTGACCTCAAAACATTTTTCCCCTGGATGTTTGTCCTCAGGGTTTTGCCTGACAAATAAGTTATGTTATACTCACAGACATCATTCAAACAGTTTTAGAAACGTCAGATTGTTTTCTATCCAAATCTACTAATAATACGCATATCCTCGCTTCTGGGCCTGAGTAGCAGGCAGTTTACTTTGGGCACTATTTTCATGGAAAATAAAAAAATAGAAATAGTGCCCCCTAGCCTTTTAACTACCTTTATATTTATATTTATCCACTTTAACTCTCTGTATATTTAACCTTTATCCACTATAACTCCCTGTATATTTCACCTTTATCCACTTTAACTCCCTTCATATTTCACCTTTATCCACTAACTCTCTATATTTCACCTTTATCCACTAACTCTCCTGCGAATGAGTCGGACGAGAGGTATTTACTCCAGACACCGGGACAGGCTCTCATCCCCGTCATTCGCAGGAGAAAGAGACGGAAAAGTTATCGCAGAAAGAGATCAGGGTGCCTTGTGATGATCAGCTGATGAGTGGATAATCTGCCCTTGCTATCCGTACTACTGGCCAATGCACAATCGCTGGAAAAGAAATTGGACGAGCTAATTGCACGCATATCCAACCAACGGGACATTAAAAAGTGTAATAGTGTTTCACCGAGTCGTGGCTGAACGACAACATGTTTAACATACAGCTGGCGGGCTACACACTGCACTGGCAGGATAGAACAGCAGCCTCTGGTAAGACAAGAGGTGGCGGTCAATGCATATTTTTAAACAACAGCTGGTGCACGATATCTAAGGAAGTTTCGAGGTTTTGCTCGCCTGAGGTAGAGTATCTCATGATAAACTGTAGACCACACTATCTACCTAGAGAGTTTTCATCTGTATTTTTCGGAGATGTCTACATACCACCACAGACCGATGTTGGCCCTAAGCAAACAGGAAAATGCTCATCCAGAGGCGGCGCTTCTAGAGGCCGGGGACTTTAATGCAGGAAAACTTAACTCCGTTTTACCTCATTTCTACCAGGATGTTAAATGTGCAACCAGAGGGAAAAAACTCTAGTACACCTTTACTCCACATACGGAGACAGGTACCATGCTCTCCCTTGCCTTCCATTTGGCAAATCTGACCATAATTGTATCCCTCTGATTCCTGCTTACAAGCAAATATTTAAGCAGGAAGCACCAGTGACACGGTCAATAAATACGTGGTCAGATAATGCAGATGCTAAGCTACGGGACTGTTTTTCTAGCACAGACTGGAATATGTTCCGGGATTCCACAGATGGCATTGAGGAGAACACCACATTAGTCACTGGCTTCATCAATAAGTGCATCGATGACGTCGTCCCCACAGTGACTGTACGTAAATACTCCAACCAGAATCCGTGGATTCAGGCAACATCCGCACTGAGCTAAAGGGTAGAGCGGGACTCTAACCCGGAAGCTTATAATAAATTCCACTGTGTGATCACGCTCTCCGCAGCCGATGTGAGTTAGACCTTTAAACAGGTCAACATTCACAAGGCTGCAGGGCCAGACGGATTACCAGGACGTGTACTCCGAGCATGCGCTGACCAACTGGCAAGTGTCTTCACTCACATGTTCAATCTCTCCCTGTCTGAGTCTGTAATACCAACATGTTTCAAGCAGACCACCATTGTCCCTGTGCCCAAGAACACTAAGGTAACCTGCCTAAATGACTACCGACCTGTAGCATTCACATGTGTAGCCATGAAGTGCCTTGAAAGGCTGATCATTGCTCACATCAACACCCTCCTGTACTCCCTGTTCACTCATGACTACACGGCCAGGCACAATTCCAACACCAGCATTAAGTTTGCTGATGACACAACAGTGGTAGATCTGATCACCAACAACGACAAGACAGCCTATAGGGAGGACGTCAGAGACGTGGCCGGGTGTTGGCAGGACAACAACCTCCCCCTCAACGTAATCAAGACAAAGGAGATGATTGTGGACTACAGGAAAAGGAGGACCGAGAACGCTCCCATTCTCATAGACGGGGCAGGTTGAGAGCTTCACGTTCCTTGGCGCCCACACCCCCAACAAACTATCATGGTCCAAACACACCAAGAGAGTCGAGAAGAGGGCACGACAAAACTTGTTCCCCCTCAGGAGAAATGAAAAGCTTTGGCATGGGTCCTCAGATCCTCAAAAGGTTCTACAGCTCCGCCATCAAGAGCATCACCGCCTGGTATGGTGCCTGCTCGGCCTCCGACCGCAAGGCACTACAGAGGGTATTGTGCACGGCCCAGTACATCATTATATTTCACCTCCATGCACTTACCTCAGTTTATATTTCATCGTTATCCACTTGAACTCCCTTTAAATGTCACCTTTATCCACTATAACTCCTTTTAAATGTCACCTTTATCCACTTTATCTCCCTTTATAAGTCACCTTTATCCCCTATAACTCCCTTTATAGGCACTTTTATCCACTTTAACTCCCTTTATAGTCACCTTTATCCACTATATCTCCTTTTATAGTCACCTTTATCCACTATATCTCCTTTTAAGTCACCTTTATCCACTATAACTCCCTTTAAATGTCACCTTTATCCACTTAACTAATTTTATAGTCACCTTTATCCACTTTAACTCCCTTTATAGTCACCTTTATCTATTATAACTCCCTTTATAGACACCTTTATCCACTTTAACTCCCTTTATAGTCACCTTTATCTATTATAACTCCCCTTATAGTCACCTTTATCCACTATAACTCCCTTTATAGTCACCTGTATCCACTATAACTCCCTTTATAGTCACCTTTATCCACTATAACTCCTTTTATAGTCACCTTTATCCACTATAACTCCCTTTAAATGTCACCTTTATCCACTTTAAACTCATTTTATAGTCACCTTTATCCACTTTAACTCCCTTTATAGTCACCTTTATCTATTATAACTCCCTTTATAGTCACATTTACACACTATAACTCCCTTTATAGTCACCTTTTATCCATCTATAACTCCCTTATAGTCACCTTTATCCACTATAACTCCCTTTAAATGTCACCTTTATCCACTTTAACTCATTTTATAGTCACCTTTATCCACTTTAACTCCCTTGCTAATTCACCTTTTTCCAGTGTTCCATTAGTTTTTTTCATTTCAATCTACTTACAATTATATGTAATCCCATACATTTGACACTTTATATTTCAACCTGACAAAAGTATTGAGTTCCCTGTTTAGGTCTGTTCATCAGAATAAATCACTCATTGCTCAGAAATGCATGATTGGTAATGTGGCGTCCACAACGTTATAATTTCATATATAACCTATGACCTCATAGTCAAGAGTACTACTTATGTACTATTCAATACCATGTGTAATGTTTCCCTGTTAAGAATTCATGCCAATGTTTACTAATATCACTTGCACTAAGCCCACCCAGCCCGACTCGCTCATCTCTCAGAATGCTTTTTGGAAAAAACATGTTTAACATTTTTGTCCTAGAATACTAATTTCAGCTTCGCAATGTGGTGCGAATGGAGGCCCATTATTTCGCCACCACCGTAGATGTTTGCATCAGCCTGCGAATTAGGCAGCTTCCTGTTAGGCCACAAGCTGCTACAGGATATAAGTCTGTGAGACTCCTGTTGGCAGTCCAGCATAGCCATCACCATAGAGACATGGTGTTTTGGTAGCTAGTTAGTGTTTTCCCCCAGTGCATGTGTCATTACACTGTGGAATCCCTTCACCAAGCTCTTCTGATGAAAATCCTGCAGAAATAAATCACGCTGGTGGTGTGAGTCAATATGTGACACACACAAAGCACAAGCTTGCAACCACACCCACTGGCATGCATACACACACAGACACAATACAAACATATTGTACTGTAGTCATTTCATGTCAAGTGTGTCTGTCACCTGTCTCAGGAGGATTACCAGAGGAAATAATAGGCATCTATCAGATTTAAATTCAACAAAAAAAGAGAAGTCCCTTTTTCAGGACCCTGTCTTTCAAAAATAATTCATAAAAATCCAATTAACTTCAAAGATCTTCATTAAATTAACTTGTTTAAAAAGTGTTTCCCATGCTTGTTCAATGAACCATAACTTCTTAGCGTCCCACCTGGCCAACATCCGATGAAATTGCAGAGTGCGAAATTCAAACTACAGTATTATTGTCACGTTCCTGACCTATTTTATGTTATTTTGATTATGTTTAGTTGGTCAGGGCGTGAGTTGGGGTGGGCATTATATGTTGTGTGTGTTTTTTTCAGTCTAGGTTTTGTATTTCTATGTTGGGTTTTGTGTTCGGCCTGGTATGATTCTCAATTAGAGACAGGTGTGTGTCGTTTGTCTCTGATTGAGAGTCATACTAAGGCAGCCAGGGTTTCACTGGGGTTTTGTGGGTGTTTGTTCCTGTGTCAGTGTTTGGGCCACACAGGACGGTTGAAGGTTAGTCACATTTGTTGTTTTGATAGTTTTGTAGTGTCTTGTTTCGTTTCATTAAAAGATGATTAATCACCAATCCGCATCTTGGTCCGATCCATGCTCCTCCTCATCTGAGGAGGAGAACAACAATGACTGCCTTTACAATTATAAATATTTAACTATTTAACTTTCAAAAAATCACGAGTGAAATCACGAGATTTCAAAAAGCAAAGTATGCGATTATCTGAGGACAGCTCCCAGCATACAAACACATGAAAAACACATTTCAACCAGGTAGGTGCGACAGAAAGTCAGAAATAGCGATATAAAAAATGCCTTACCTTTGATGATCTTCTTTTGTTGGCACTCCAAAAGGTCCAACTTACATCACAAATGGTCCTTTTGTTCGATAATGTCCTTCTTTATATCCATAAAAACTCAGTTTAACTGGCGTGCTTCAGTCAATAATCCACCCAGTTTCCCTCCATCAAAATGCATACAAATCAAACCTTAAGTACCCTAATACGTAAATAAACTATCAAATTTAAGACGGAGAATCGTTATTGTCTTTACTGGAGAAAAATACCAAACAACGCGCTCTCTTCCATGCGTTTGGAAACACTACAGCCAAAATGGGAGCCACCTAGAAAACTACAATTTCTGGCTCATTTTTCCAAAAACCAGCCTGAAACTCTTTCTAAAGACTTTTGACATCTAGTGGAAGCCCTAGGAACTGCAATCTGGGAGGACTTGGCCTTACAATAAAAGTGATAGCCATTGAAAATAGGGGTAGGCTGATATCTTTATTTGGGGGATGGTTTGTTATATGCATATCCTAGCTTCTGGGCCTGAGTAACAGGCAGTTTACTTTGGGCACGCTTTTCATCCGGACATAAAAATACTGCCCCCTACCCAAGAGAGGATAAACAATTAATGAACATGCACCTGTGGAACGGTCGTTAAGACACTATAAGCTTACAGATGGTAGGCAATTAAGGTCACAGTTATGAAAACTTAGGTTGCTAAAGAGGCCTTTCTCCTGACTCTGAAAAACACCAAAAGAAAATGCCTTAGGCATGCTGCACGGAGGCATGAGGTCTGCAGATGTGGCCAGGGCAATAAATTGCAATGTCCGTACTGTGAGACGCCTAAGACAGCGCTACAGGGAGACAGGACGGACAGCTGATCGTCCTCGCAGTGGCAGACCACGTGTAACAACAACTGCACAGGATCGGATACATCCGAACATCACACCTGCGGACAGGTATAGGATGGCAACATCAACTGCCCGAGTCACACCAGGAAGGCACAATCCCTCCATCAGTGCTCAGACTGTCCGCAATAGGCTGAGAGAGGCTGGACTGAGGGCTTGTAGGCCTGTTGTAAGGCAGGTCCTCACCAGACATCACCGGAAACAACGTCGCCTATGGGCACAAACTCACCGTCACTGGATCAGACAGGACAGGCAAAAAGTGCTCTTCACTGAAGAGTCACAGTTCTGTCTCACCAGGGGTGATGGTCGGATTCTAGTTTATCATCGAAGGAATGAGCGTTACACCGAGGCCTGTACTCTGGAGCGGGATCGATTTGGAGGTGGAGGGTCTGTCATGGTCTGGGGTGGTGTGTCACAGCATCATCGGACTGAGCTTCTTGTCATTGCAGGCAATCTCAACACTGTGCGTTACAGGGAAGACATCCTCCTCCCTCATGTGGTACCCTTCCTGCAGGCTCATCCACACATGACCCTCCAGCATGACAATGCCAGCAGCCATACTGCTCGTTCTGTGAGTGATTTCCTGCAAGACAGGAATGCCAATATTCTGCTATGGCCAGCGAAGAGCCCGTATCTCAATCCCATCGAGCACATCTGGGACCTGTTGGAACGGAGGGTGAGGGCTAGGGCCATTCCCCCCAGAAATGTCCTGGAATTTGCAGGTGCCTTGGTGGAAGAGTGGAGTCACATCTCATAGCAAGAACTGGAAAATCTGGTGCAGTCCATGAGGAGGAGATGCACTGCAGTACTTAATGCAGCTGGTGGCCACACCAGATACTGACTGTTACTTTTGATTTTTACCACCACTTTGTTTAGGGACACATTATTAAATGTCTGTTAGTCACATGTCTGTGGAACTTGTTCAGTTTATGTCTCAGTTGTTGAATCTTGTTATGTTAATACAAATACAAACATTTACACATGTTAAGTTTTCTGAAAATAAACGCAGTTGACAGTGAGAGGATGTTTCTTTTTTTGTTGAGTTTAGGTGTATCTCTCTCGCTCTCTCTCTCTGTCTCTCAATTCAAGGGCTTTATTGGCATGGGAAACATATGTTAACATTGCCAAAGCAAGTGAAGTAGATAATAAACAAAAGTGAAATAAAAAATATAAATTTACAGGAAACATTACATTCACAGATGTTCCAAACGAATAATGACATTTCAAATGTCATTTTATGTCTATATACGGTGTTGTAACGATGTGAAAATAGTTCAAGTACAAAGGGGAAAGTAAATAAACATAAATATGGGTTATATTTACAATGGTGTTTGTTCTTGCCCTTTTCTTGTGGAAACCTCTCTCTCTCTCTCAGAAAAAAATTGCCAGGGGCTGGACCAGACTGTGAGAGCCATCCTCTGTGTGAACTCATCAAATCAAATCAAATATTATTTGTCAAATGCTTAATTTAGAAGCCCTTAACTACCAATGCAGATTTAAGAAAAAAAAGTGTTAAGAACGTATTTACAAAAATAAATTGAAGTAAAAAATAAAAAAAAATAATACATTAATAAAAATACAAATAAAGATTTTTTTAAATAACTAAATGTTTTTAACAAATTAATGAGCGACAATAAAAGAACAGTAGCTATGCTATATAGAGAGGGAACCGGTACAGAGTCAATGTGCAGGGGCACCTGTTAGTTGAGGTAATTGAGGTAATATGTACATGTAGGTAGAGGTAAAGTGACTATTCATTATAATAAACAGAGAGTAGCAGTAGCGTAAAAATGGTGGGTGGGGTGGGGACAATGCAAAAAGTATGGGTAGCCATTTGATTAGCTCTTCAATATTCTTATGGCTTGGGGATAGAAGCTGTTAAGAAGCCTTTTGGACCTAGACTTGGTACTCTGGTATCACTTGCCGTGTGGTAGCAGAGAGAACCGTCTATGACTAAGGTGGGTGGAGTCTTTGGCAATTTTTTGGGCCTTCCTGTGACACCGTATAGAAGTCCTGGATGGCAGGAAGATTGGCCCCAGTGATGTACTAGGCCGTACTCACTACCCTCTGTAGTGCCTTGCGGTCGGAGGCCAAGCAGTTGCCATCACAGGCGGTGATGCAACCAGTCAGGATGCTCTCGATGGTGCAGATGTAGATCTTTTAAAGAATCTCAGGACTCATGCCAAATTTTTTCAGTCTCCTGAGGGGGAATAGGTTCTGTCGTGCCCTCTTCACAACTGTCTTGCTGTGCTTGGACCATGTTAGTTGGTTGATGATGTGGACACAAAGGAACTTGAAACTCTCAACCTGCTCCACTACAGCCCCATCGATGAGAATGGGGGCGTGCTTGGTTCTCCTTTTTCTGTAGTCCACAATCATCTCCTTTGTCTTGATCATGTTGAGGGAGAGGTTGTTATTCTGGCACCACACTGCCAGGTCTCTGACCTCCTCCCTATAGGCTGTCTAATCATTGTCGGTGATCAGGTCTTGGAGTCGTGCTTAGCCATGCTGTCATGGAGGAACAGGGAGTAGAGAAGGGCACTGAGCACGCACCCCTGTGTGGCCCCTGTGTTGAGGATCAGCATGGCAGATATGTTGCCATTCTCTGTGTGAACTCATTAACATACATGATCAATAACACATTAAACTACTACATGATCAATAACACATTAAACTAGTTCATGATCAATAACACATTAAACTACTACATGATCAATAACACATTAAACTACTACATGATCAATAGCACATTAAACTAGATGATCAATAACACATTAAACTACTACATGATCAATAACACATTAAACTACCACATGATCAATAACACATTAAACTACCACATGATCAATAACAACACATTAAACCACTACATGATCAATAACAACACATACCTCTAGTACATGATCAATAACACATACAATTAGTACATGATCAATAACACATACAACTAGTACATGATCAATAACACATACAACTAC
>NW_019943637.1:51479-82491 GCF_002910315.2 Salvelinus sp. IW2-2015 | reverse complement strand
ACATGATCAATAACACATACAACTAGTACATGATCAATAACACATACAACTACGACATGATCAATAACACATACAACTAGTACATGATCAATAACACATACAACTACGACATGATCAATAACACAATTTTTATTTTTTTTACTTTTTTATTTTACCTTTATTTAACTAGGCAAGTCAGTTATTAAGGACAAATTCTTATTTACAATGACGGCCTAGGAACAGTAACCCTACTACATGAACAACAACCACACATTGAATCTAGTACATGATCAGTAACAACACATTAAATTTCTACATGATCAATAACCACTCATTAAACCTTCTCTGTATGAATAACACATTAACCATTACATTATGAACTACATGATCCATGTACAAATAATAATTGTCTTTGTTAATTGATCTTAACTGTTGCAGTTTACATATGGAGTTCTATATGGGATTGGCGCAAATATCTATTAAACAGTCAGCTGCAAAATTATTGGCACCCTTGATAAAGACTGTATAAATTATATATTTCAATTACTGAGCCATATTGTCTGGAAAAAAATTGGGGAAATTATATTACACTAACACAATTGCTCAGAGAAAGAGATGATGTTTAACAAATAATAATTGCTCTTCTAAAAAAGTTTATTTTCAAATTCTGTCTGTCACTGAACGATTACATCTTCTGTGTCTGTCGAAATGACTGCTGATAGATGGCAAATAGCTAATAACATACTTGACACCGATAAAAATCAAATCATCTGGCTATACCTGGGTCTTAAACCTGTAATTAGACTACTGTTGTTACTCTCTTTCATCACAACGGGATCAATAGTCCCCTGGAGGGAACCCAACAAATTATCCCAGAGATCAGGCTGTGTACAGTCTCGCGGTGATGATGCGAGCGCCGAGCGCCAGAGAAGCACAGAGGGGCTGGGATTTAATGAAAAGTTGTGCTCTGGCTGCACACATTACCATGTCATAGTGTCTAAACACCCCCTGAAAGACAAAGCACCTCTGGTCTACCGGGGGAATACACTGCGTGTCTAGACGAGATTACATTTCATAATACAGCAGTTATCTGTTCTCGTTCTTCTCCCAGAGTGAGTTCTATTCACATAATGTAGTGTGGGGAGTATAAACAAGAGACTTCAATTGAAGGAGGGGGGATAAACTCCGTTAACTATTACATATCTTACATGCTTCATCAGAAACAGCAGTTCCTCGGGCTGTATTATCTCTCGATTCAGAAAGATAGTTTGATAGAAAAGAATGGTCATATCTCTGGTCTGTCTTGGAACATATGGGAATTGGCTCCAATTTCATTAATATGATTGAAAGACTATATGCTATTCCTTCAGCCAAAGTTAAAACAGGTAATGTCTGCTCTGCTCCATTCAGAATCACTAAAAGCAGCAGACAAGGTGAACCAATTTCTCCTTTGCTATTTTTATGGAACCCCTGGCCCAGGCAATTAGTCAATCAAAGGAAATAAAGCAATTTCCTTCAAATCTACGGATTTCCTTCACTTCTACGGAAGTGAGATTTCAAATCTCACTTCATCTTATTATACACAGACTATATTTTACTATATCTAGACAATGTATCTCAATTGCTCCCAAATAGAGTTCTTCTCGGATCCCGAAATTGAGAACTGAACCAAATTGGATCCGTGAAATTCCCATCCAAAACCAACAGGACTTAGTCATTTTTTTCTTCTCAAAACCAATACCTGATTCGATTTGGATCCGAGGTGGACTAGATCTGACCCAAAATATCCAGCAAAATGTATTTTGACCTGTCTGGCAGCGAACGTTAACATTTTACATACATATTCAGATGTATCTTCAATAGTGGGTTTGTTAACACTACAGCTTAGTATTTTCATTAATGACATCCCTAATTTAAAATGTAGAGACAAGAAGAAGGGATAGGGTGTGGGGCGGAGATGCAGAGTCTCTCTCCAGAATGAGCTCTCTGTCTCCCGCTAATTCAGGCACATTCATTATTTCACTGTGTGAATTGTTTACCCATTTTGCTAATGTAGATTTTTTAAATTTAGATTGAGCACGCAGCGAAGTCGCTTACCTGGCCTGTGAGCAAATGTTATGAGCTAGCCATAAAAAAATTAAGGGAATCTAAGTGAATCTGAACAAGCCTTTAATTGGAACAGAATATAGACAAATATGACCTTGGCTTCCAGTAATACGAACCATCGACAAATACATTTTAAGTTTGTTCTACACCAAGGGGAAAAAAACATGATAATATTGGCCCCAACTCCCAACTGTTCACTGTGTCCCCTAAATCATGTACAGTAGTTATTCCTGTAAACTATGCATCATATTGCAGCACACCTTGAGGACGGCTGCAGAAATATATGGCACATTATTTAAGTGTCAGCCCTTGTTGCCATTAATGCTAGTTTGTGCTAGTTTGACCACCAGAGGGCATTTTTTTGTAATATTTGCTGTACTAGAGAATTTAAAACCTTTATTGTAAGAACATAGTGTATGGGATTGATTTTAATAAATGTAGCTTAATTAACTTGATCATATGATGGTGTTTCTATTCTAAGAAAAACTAAAAACTAAACCCTCAGTGTTTCCATTAGGAAAAATGACATTGTACAACGTGACCGGTCAGGAGTAGGCTACTAAGAGCAAAATAATCCTAACATTTCCACATCCTAATTGTAGTCTAACCAATACCTAAACGGAGATTCAGTGAATTTAAAAATAACATTGATTTATCAAGACCACTCGGTGCTGAATAGATTGTTTCAAATCCTATTTCTTTTATTTTCAATATGCTTTAAATGCCATAAATAATTGAAAACACACCATTCTTAAAACTCTGAGAAGGGTAATAGGAGGTGATCTGCACTGCGTATTAAACTGACATTCGTATTAATATATTCCACACGTTACTTCTCTCTCTCTCTCTCTCTCTCTCTCTCTCTCTCTCTCTCTCTCTCTCTCTCTCTCTCTCATGCTGTCTTGACCTCTGAATGCTCGGCTATGAAAAGTCAACAGCCATTTACTCCTAAGGTGCTGACCGGTTGCATCGGTAGTATATACTAACGGAAGTACGCTACTGTTCAAAAGTTTGGGGCACTTAGAATTGTCCTTGTTTTTGAAAGAAAACCTCATTTTTATGTTCATTAAAATAACAACAAATTGATCAGAAATACAGTGTAGACATTGTTAATGTTGTAAATGACTATTGTAGCTGGAAATTGCAGATTTTTTATGGAATATATACATAGGCGTACAGAGGCCCATTATCAGCAACCATCAATCCTGTGTTCCAATGACACATTCTGTTAGCTAATCCAAGTTTATAATTTTGAAAGGCTAATTGATCATTAGAAAACCCATTTTGCAATCATGTTAGCACAGCTGAAAACTGTTATCCAGCAATAAAACTGGCCATCTTTAGACTAGTTGAGTATCTGGAGCATCAGCATTTGTGTGTTCGATTACAGGCTCAAAATGGCCAGAAACAAATAACTTTCTTCTGAAACTCATCAGTCTTTTCTTGTTCTGAGAAATGTAGGCCAATCCATTCGAGAAATTGCCAAGAAACTGAAGATCTCGTACAACGCTGTGTACTACTCCCTTCACAGAACGGCGCAAACTAGCTCTAACCAGAATAGAAAGAGGAGTGGGAGGCCCCGATGCCTCACAAGTTCTCAACTGGCAGCTTCATTAAATACTACCCGCAAAACACCAGTCTCAACGTCAACAGTGAAGAGTCGACCCCGGGATGCTGGTCATCAAGGCAGAGTTGCAAAGAAAAAGCCATATCTCTGTCCAGTGTCTGTGTTCTTATGCAAATCTTTTAGAATGACCCAAAGAATTCAGGCTGTTCTTGAGGGAACGGGGGGTCCGATCCGGTACTAGATGGGTGTACCTAATAAACTGTCCGGTGAGTGTATATTGACCATTTAATTCTAAATAATGGATAGGGGTTCATGTTGAGTTCAGAAAGTAGCTCTCAACTTTGTTGCCCTTTTTAAATGGATTATCCATTCTTAACTAGTCTGTTTCTAAACGTGTCTTTGAGTATGATAGCACTGGACCCACTGGACCACTTCAAGATTTGGGACAAACTAAAAGACACCCAAGTTCTGAAAAAAAAACACAATGGAGAACTCCGTTGTTCACACGTCGGTGTATTCTTAGCAAGACTTCATGTTGCTAATTATTTTATCATAAAAATAATCCTATTATTCAATTTATAGAGATAGAATGTGTTTGTTCTACTTCCTGGTTGTCAGACGCTGCCATGGCATGTTGTGATAGGTGTTATGTCAATATACCAGTTGTACTGAAGACAGTATGCCAACTTACGGGAGTAGAATTTCCCACAGTCATTGTATTATTCCAACTCTACAGTACAGTACGGTTCATCAGTTTGCATTCCAACTTTTGAGTGTGTATCTCAATTTACGATCCGGCACTTGCTAGGTAGCCTAATCTCAACTCACACTACTCTTGTTAACAATGAAGGATATGGTCTCGTATGAGAACTGAAACTTCTCACAATTACCTGACACATACTTCCTGTTATAGGAGGCACTTACGTGAATAATCACTTGTTTCCTGTTGGGAAGATTGAGTACTGAGACTGATGTATTGCTTCATAATGTCACAAGTACGTTTGATTTATTCCCTTCGGACTATGAGAGCGTCCAGCCCCGTGTGCCTTGATTTCAGAAGAAAGTAATGACAGGTTATCAAAATAGGCTAGCAGGAGTACAGCATGGAAACCCTAAATTCTGTGATTTGGTGATTGATTCTGTTGAAATTACTGTTGGCTGCTTTTCACCAGCACAAATGTATGGGGTGTCACCGTGTATACCCATGCTTTCTCACAATGAAATGCAGCAGAGATAACATTATTGAGAAAAGTTATTGCTATTGTTTCAAGTGAAGGCATTGCTACACTCAGGATGAGGTTCAGTTGAACAAAGTGGACAAGATGCATTCGGGGAAAGAATAGTGATTAGGATAAGAATTTCAAAAAGTCCATGGTTATTACCCGTCAAGTTTGCAAAGCACAAACTTATAAGGAAAAACCTCTGTCGAAACTAAAGTTGTATGTGTTTTTCCCAAAATGCAGAGTGATCTTCTTCATATCCAACAGACATTATTAGGCCTTTAAGCAGCAAAACTGTGAGAAACCCTTTTGTTTTCTTGGTGTTCATTTTTTACTTCTTCTGCCAATTTGGTGAAAAAAATCAAAGTCCTGTGAGATAATATGGCCTAGGAGAATGCAACATTGCATGATACTGAAGAGCCATGTGCCACACACTCTCATGCAATGCAATGCCAAATGGCCACATGGTGAGGCTATAACAAGTGATTTGAAAGCTCACGCCCGTCACCCTGTGTGACCAAGAGTCATGAAATGTGGTATATATGTTCCTCTCCTCACAATTAACACATTTGCCTAAGGACCAATAAGCTCCGATTGGTCAGACCTGCATTGAATAGAACTTAGCACGGGGACTTCCTGTTTGAGTTCCTGCCTATAGGATGGGAGGAGCAACATTTTGTCATTATCAGATTTGCCAAAGGGAGGGCCTTGTAGACATTTCAAAAAGTTGAGTTGCAGTGGTCCAATGTACTACAGTCAATGTGTTAGTAGAACTTCAATAGTGTTTTCCTCAAATTTGACGCATTCATTTTTAGTCAGTTAACTTCTTGACGCACGGATCCCTTTAGCGGGATCATTTTCATCAACAACCGCTGAATTGCAGAGTGCAAAACTATGTCTAAAGACTGTTCACACCCTGAGGAAGCCATAGGAAAAGGAATCTGGTTGATATCCCTTTAAATGGACGAAAGGCAGGCAATGGAACAGTGATTTTTCAAAATAAGAGTCACTTCCGGGTTGGATTTCCTCAGGTTTTCGCCTGCAAAATCAGTTCTGTTATACTCACAGACAATATTTTGACAGTGTTGGAAACTTTAGAGTGTTTTCTATCCTACTCTGTCAATTATATGCATATTCTAGCATCTGGACCTGAGAAATAGGCAGCTTACATTGGGAACGTTATTTTTCCAAACATAAAAATTCTGCCCCCTAGCTTCAAGAGGTTTTAAGAACACATTCTTATTTGGCCTAACCCGGGCAAATCCTAACGACACTGGGCCAATTGTGTGCTGCCCTATGGGACTCCCAATCATGGCAAGGTTGTGATGCTGTCTGTAATCGAACTAGGATCTGTAGTGACGCCTCTAGCACTGAGATACAGTGCCTTAGACTGATGCGCCACTCGGGTGCCCAAAGCAGTGGTCCAGTTTGCATAAAGTCCAGTGTAGTTCTTTGAGGGGGAATATACACGGCTGTGACTATTTTCATGGGAGGTAATACAGTCGGCATTTGATTGTCAGGTATTCTAGGTTGGGTGAACAAAAGGACTTGAGTAGCTGTATGTTATCACAATCACACCATGAGTAGTTAATCATGAAACATACACCCCCGTCTTTTTTCTTCCCGGAGAGTTCTTTATTCCTGTCTGCGCGATGTACTGAGAACCCAGATGTGTAACGCTCGTCTAAGGGAGGAGACCAAAACGCAGCGTGGAAAGTGTTCATTTTAATATAATAAATGAACTGAACACTGAAACAACAAAAAACAACAAAGAGAGTGAACGAAAGCGAAACAGTCCTGTCTGCTGTAGACACAAAACAGAAAACAACTACCCACCAACACAGGTGGGAAAAGGCTACCTAAGTATGGTTCTCAATCAGAGACAACGATAGACAGCTGCCTCTGATTGAGAACCACACCCGGCCAAACACATAGAACTAGACAACATAGAACACAACATAGAATGTCCACCCCAACTCAACGCCCTGACCAACCAAAATAGAGACATAAAAAGGATCTCTAAGGTAAGGGCGTGACAAGATGGCTGTATGGACAACGGCAGTATATCCCGAGAGAGCCATGTTTACGAAAACAGTATGTTACAATCCCTGATGTCTGTCTGGAAAGAGATCCTTGTCCTGAGCTCGTCTATTTTATTATCCAGACTCTGTGCATTAGCGAGTAATATACATGGAAGCGGTTAATAGTGTGCCCGTCTCCTGAGTCCGACTAGAAGTCCACTCTGAATTGCCCTGGGGGGTACGAACAAAGGGTCCAATTCGGGAAAGTTGTATTCCTGGTCGTAACACCGGTAAGTTACCGACACTCTGATATCCAGAAGTTATGTCCAGCTGTATGTAATAACACCCCAAAAAATCTAGGCTAATAATGTACAAATAACACACACAAAAAAACAAAATACTGTAAAGTTGCTCAGGAGCTAGAAGCAGAGCTGCCAAATCTGTCGGTGACATATTACTTGATGCATGACTCCTCTCCACGTACCTCATCTCTTCAAATATATTGTTTTTAAATAGACTCTGCGGAGATAAGATTGAATTATACAGTCAATATTGCACAGCTGGCTTTTGACTCCAACACAATTGATGATATGAGAACCTCTGGTGACCGATTTATTTTGATTTGGGAAAACAATTGTATCACGTCCCTAATGTCTTGCCGTGGGTTGGCTTGGAAAATCATTCCTCTTTCTCTCTCTAAGCTGCATACCTAGCCTGTGCTGGTCAGATTCCACTCTTGTAACTATGCAAATGTCAAAATGCATTTAGACAGATATACATCAGAGCCACGTTAGCAAACTAAGTATGATTATACAGTACATTGTTCATCCAGATATTCATATCTCACTGTGTAAAAAGCAGTCATCTATCAAATATGACTCCTATACTTCAGACTCTGGCTTTTATCTGCAATGTGAGACTTTGAGGTTACTTATTCTTTTATTAAAGCCATATAAAACCGACAGTCATCATAAAGGTTTTATAAGAACACACAAAGAATCAGGAGACAGGAACCTTAAGATCAAACCACAGGTGGATCAAACCTCTCAAATCATTAAAAACTATCTTCTTCCCTTATACTATTTCCAATAATTTCCTACTTCTTTTTTTCAGATGGAACTACACTGAGTATACAAACATTAATGACACCTGCTCTTTCCATGATGTAGACTGACCAGGTGAATCCAGGTGAAAGCTATGATCCCTTATTGATGTCACCTGTTAAATCCCCTTCAATCAGTGTAAATTAAGGGTTGGAGACAGGTTAACGCTTGTGTTGTCTAAAATGATTTTTAAGCCTTGAGACAATTGAGACAAGTATGTACAGTATGTGTGCCATTCCTAAGGGTGAATGGGCAAGACAAAAAAAAGTAAGTGCCTTTAAACAAAGTATGGTTGTAGGTGCCAGGTGCGTTGGTTTGTGTCAAGAACTGCAAAGCTGCTGGGTTTTTCACACTCAATAGTTTCCTTTGTGTATCAAGAGTGGTCCACCACCCAAAGTACATCCAGTTAAATTGACACGACTGTACAAAGCATTGGAGTCAGCATGGGTCAGCATCCCTGTCAAATGCTTTCGACACCTTGTAGAGTCCATGCCCCGACAAATTGAGGGGGTGCAACTCAATATTAGGAAGGTGTTCCTAATGTTTGGTATACTCAAATCAAATCAAGCTTTATTTATACAGAACATTTCAGACATGGAATGCAACACAATGTGCTTTACAGGCAAAATATGAAATATTTACTACACAACAAACATAAGTTAAAAAACGAAAGCATGATACAAACTGAACAGCTAAAAAGCACCCGAAGAAAAAGTAAAGCTAAAAAGATGTGTTTTAATTAAGATCCCTTTTATTTGCCCACAGTTTCCCTCAGGTTCTCTGGCAGGCTGTTCCAGAGGCTGGGGACATAATACCTAAAGGCTGCCTCTCCATGCCTCTTGGTCCCCCTCAGGTTCTCTGGCAGGCTATTCCAGAGGCTGGGGACATAGTACCTAAAGGCTGCCTCTCCATGCCTCTTGGTCCTAGGCTTTGGGAGAGTTAAAAGGCCAGTGTCAGAGGACCTGAGGGACCGACTTGGTACATAACTTAAAAGTATGTCTGACATGTATTGGGGTTGAAAAATGGTGGTTTGATTTAAAAACCAATAGAAGAATTTAAAATTAATTCTTAAACTCACAGGCAGTCAGTGCAGAGACTTTAAAACCGGTGTAATGTGTGTTCTCAGTCTGGTCTTGGTCAGTACCCGTGCTGCAGCATTCTGTATGTTTTGCAGTTGACCAATGTCTTTCTTGGGTAGACCAGACAGGAGAGCATTACAGTAGTCAAGCCTGCTTGTAATAAAAGCATGGATGAGTCTCTCTGTATCAGCCTGAGAGAGAAACGGACGCAACTTGGCAATGTTCCTCGGGTGG
Organism: Salvelinus sp. IW2-2015; assembly: GCF_002910315.2. Lineage (NCBI taxonomy): Eukaryota > Metazoa > Chordata > Actinopteri > Salmoniformes > Salmonidae > Salvelinus > Salvelinus sp. IW2-2015. Next base: position 73,182 of record NW_019943637.1, on the reverse strand, counting down.
TAGAAAACTATTTTGGTCACATTCCTAATGTGTGATTCGAAATATTATTCAAAATATAAAATAGCTAGTTCTTTTTATACCTGGTGTAAATTAAAATGAATTAAAATTCTCTCTCTGTGCTTTGGCTCCAACAATAAGTACATCGGTCTTGTCTTGATTTAGCTGGAGAAAGTTGTGAGCCATCCATATATTTAAATCACTAATACAGCCTAATAATTTATTTGTGGAGCTAAAATCCTCTCGTGACACAGAAATAGAAAGTCGTATATCATCTGCGTAGCAGTGAAAATCAATGCTGTGCTTTCTGACAACGCTGCCAAGGGTTAAGATATATAAACTGAAGAGCACTGAACCAAAAATCAAACCTTGTGGAATGCCACATGTGATATGTATGTTCACCAAGGGTGACAAAAACTCTTGGCTGGTTAAATAGGCCCTACACCAATTTAGAACTGCACCAGAGAGGCCAACCCACCTCTCCAGTCTTTCCAGAAGAACATCATGGTCAACAGTGTCGAATGCAGCACTTAAAGCTAAGAGTTCAAGGACAGAGAACTGTATGGCATCTGTGTTGGCTCTAAGATCATGTATCACTTTAACTAAGGCTCTCTGTGTTGTGTAGGGCAAGGAAACTACATTGGAAGTTTTCAAAAATTGAGTTGGCACTTCAAAAATCCTTTAGTTGTTTGAACACCAATGTCTCCAGAATTTTGCTTAAGAATGGATGGTTGGAGATCGGCTAAACATTGCTAAGAGCTGAAGAATCTAGATTACTTTTCTTCAGAAGGGGTTTCACCGTAGCAGTTTTTAGTGTTCCTGTGAACAGGGAGTGATTAACAATATTTTGAACTTCTTCAGATATGCAATTAAAAACGATTCTGAAGAAGGGGATGGCGATAGGATCGAGAAGGCAGGTAGAAGGCTTAAGTTGTGATATCATTTTCCTGTGGATGTCTGTATCAAACAGGAAAATAAATCCATAATGTCTTTGCGTGGTAGGATAGGGCACATATCAAACTTCTCATCAGATCTTAGTTGACTGACAACCAACATTAGGCTGAGTGTCTCTGAAATATGCAGCAAACTCATCACATTTAAATGCCGAGGAACATTCAAAGGTTTGCGGGGGTAGGATTTATCACGTCATCAATGTTCGAGAAGAGCACTCTCAAATTTTTCTGATTATTGGTGATCAAATCATGACACAATACGAGACCCAGATGCAGACACAGGAGGCAGATGGTTGGAGTCTTACAATATTTATTAATCCAATAGGGGAAGGCAAGAGAATGGTCGTGGACAGGCAAAAGGGTCACAACCAGTTCAGAGTTCAAAAGGTACCGAGGGGCATGCAGAATCAAGGTCAGACCAGGCAGGATGATCAGGCAGGTGGGAAAGAAGTCCAGAGTCAGGCAGGGGTCAAAACCGGGAGTACTATCAAAAAGAGAATAGCAAAAGTTGTACGGTAACAACACGCTGGTTGACTTGACTAACATACAAGACGAACTGGCACAGAGAGACAGGAAACACAGGGATAAATACACTGGTACAGAGAGACAGGAAACACAGGGATAAATACACTGGGGAAAACAAGCTGGAAAACAAGCTGACACCTGGAGGGGGTGGAGACAATAATGAGAACAGGTGAAACTGATTAGGGTGTGACAGATCAAGTTAGAAAAAATTTCCCATCTGGCATTTCATTGTTATATATGCCAAGTTTCTCTCAAAGAATATCATAATGGATCTGCAACTTTGACTTTGTCCCCTTCCGCTCTGCCTTTCTGCAATTTCTCTTTAATTGATTAGTTTCCTCACTCATCCAAGGGGCTTTCCAAGTGGATGTGACCTTTTTCAACTTTACTGGAGCTGTGGCATCAATGATTGCCCTTCATTTTCTATTACATGTATCAACAGAATCCTCTCAAGAGGAAGGCAGAATAGGTGATGGTGTATTGTTCATACACTCAATAAAATCTGTTGGAACTTCAGAGGTAAGATAGCGTTTCTTAATAATCTGTTCAGTATTACACTGTGCTATAGGCAACAAGGTAGTAAAAAATACACAGTGGTGATCAGATAAAGCAACATCAACAATAGAGAATATGTCAATATAAAGCGTCTTGGTAATAACCAGGTCCAGAGTATAGCCGTGGTCGTGGGTGGGCCCAAAAACATGTTGGAGAACGTCCAAAGAGCTCAAAATATTCATAAATTCAATGGCCTTGAAGTCAGTCTTTGTCAACATGAATATTAAAATCGCCCAACACAAAGATTTTATTTCTCAAGGCCTATACACAATAGTCCAGATAAATCAGAAAAAAAAGTGGGCCAGTACTTTGGTGGTCTATCCAGGGTTATTGCCAGCACTAGTGGCTGACATTTAAACAGTACAGCATGATGCTCAAAAGACTCAGTCGCCAAACGAAATGTCCTTACAGCTGATCGCATTAGTAAAAATAGAGGCTGTTACCCCACCCTTTTTCCCCTTTCTGATAGAGTATAAAAAGCTGTAGTCTGGGGGGAGGCTTCCATAAGAGCAGCACTACAGTCTGAAGACGGCCATGTTTCAGTGAGAAACAGGGAATCAACTTTGCACTCAGTAATGAGGTCATTCACGAGAAAGGCTTTACTTACTGACTGCTTTAACATTTAAAAGCGCCATATTCACTGTGTGGGCCACTCTTCCCCTGGGGAATCTGTCCGTTACGACCATGTTTTTTGACAGTCTCCAGTCTGTCAGAAAGGTAGGAGATAAGAGTTTCTATAAACCCACTAGAAGGGGGAGTTAAAGGATCATAAATTAGGTTACTCACAATAACCATATTGCCATTTCTACAGGAGTTGATATGGTTACCAAGTTCTCTGTTGCTTATTCTGACAAGGACAACTGGAGCACTACCAGACCCTGTCCGTCAGTCTCTAAAACAGTTTGATGTTGCTGGGACTGGAGCACTACCAGACCCTGTCTCTCAGTCTCTAAAACAGTTTAATGTTGCTGTGACTGGAGCACTACCAGACCCTGTCTGTCAGTCTCTAAAACAGTTTAATGTTGCTGTGACTGAAGCACTACCAGACCCTGTCTGTCAGTCTCTAAAACAGTTTAATGTTGCCTGGGACTGGAGCATACCAGACCTGTCTGTCAGTCTTTAAAACATTTGATGTTGCTGGACTGGAGCACTACCAGACCCTGTCTGTCAGTCTTACAAAACAGTTTGATGTTGCTGGGATGAGCACTACCAGACCCTGTCTGTCAGTCTCTAAACAGTTTGATGTTGCTGGGACTGGAGCACTACCAGACCCTGTCTGTCAGTCTCTAAAACAGTTTGATGTTGCTGGGACTGGAGCACTACCAGACCCTGTCTGTCAGTCTCTAAAACAGTTTGATGTTGCTGGGACTGGAGCACTACCAGACCCTGTCTGTCAGTCTCTAAACAGTTTGATGTTGCTGGGACTGGAGCACTACCAGACCCTGTCTGTCAGTCTCTAAAACAGTTTGATGTTGCTGGGACTGGAGCACTACCAGACCCTGTCTGTCAGTCTCTAAAACAGTTTAATGTTGCTGACTGGAGCATACCAGACCCTGTCTGTCAGTCTCTAAAACAGTTTGATGTTGCTGGGACTGGAGCACTACCAGACCCTGTCTGTCAGTCTCTAAAACAGTTTGATGTTGCTGGGACTGGAGCACTACCAGACCCTGTCTGTCAGTCTCTAAAACTTTGATGTTGCTGGCTGGAGCACTACCAGACCCTGTCGGTCAGTCTCTAAAACAGTTTGATGTTGTGGGACTGGGCACTACCAGACCCTGTCTGTCAGTCTCTAACACGTTTGATGTGGCTGGGACTGGAGCACTACCAGACCCTGTCTGTCAGTCTCTAAAACAGTTTGATGTTGCTGGGACTGGAGCATACCAGACCTGTCTGTCAGTCTCTAAACAGTTTGATGTTGCTGGACTGGCACTACAGACCCTGTCTGTCAGTCTCTAAAACAGTTTGATGTTGCTGGGACTGGAGCTACTCAGACCCTGTCTGTCAGTCTTAAAACAGTTTGATGTTGCTGGGACTGGAGCACTACCAGACCCTGTCTGTCAGTCCCTAAAACAGTTTATGTTGCTGTGACTGAAGCACTACCAGACCCTGTCTGTCAGTCTCTAAACAGTTTATGTTGCTTGACTGAAGCACTACCAGACCCTGTCTGTCAGTCTCTAAAACAGTTTATGTTGCTGTGACTGAAGCACTACCAGACCTGTCTGTCAGTCTCTAAAACAGTTTGATGTTGCTGGGACTGGAGCACTACCAGACCCTGTCTGTCAGTCTCTAAAACAGTTTAATGTTGCTGTGACTGAAGCACTACCAGACCCTGTCTGTCAGTCTCTAAAACAGTTGATTTTTGCTGGGACTGGAGCTCTACCAGACTGTCTGTCAGTCTCTAAAACATTTAATGTTGCTGTGACTGGAGCACTACCAGACCCTGTCTGTCATTCGCTAAAACAGTTTATGTTGCTGTGACTGGAGCACTACCAGACCCTGTCTGTCAGTCTCTAAAACAGTTTATGTTTCTGTGACTGGAGCACTACCAGACCTGTCTGTCAGTCTCTAAAACAGTTTAATGTTGCTGTGACTGAAGCACTACCAGACCCTGTCTGTCATTCGCTAAAACAGTTTGATGTTGCTGGGCTGGAGCACGTACCAGACCCTGTCTGTCAGTCTCTAAAAAGTTTGATGTTGATGGACTGGAGCACTACCAGACCCTGTCTGTCAGTCTCTAAAACAGTTTGATGTTGCTGGGACTGGAGCACTACCAGACCCTGTCTGTCAGTCTCTAAAACAGTTTGATGTTGAGACTGGAGCACTACCAGACCTGTCTGTCAGTCTCTAAAACAGTTTGATGTTGCTGGGACTGGAGCACTACCAGACCCTGTCTGTCAGTCTCTAAAACAGTTTGATGTTGCTGGGACTGGAGCACTACCAGACCCTGTCTGTCAGTCTCTAAAACAGTTTGATGTTGCTGGGACTGGAGCTACCAGACCCTGTCTGTCAGTCTCTAAAATAGTTTGATGTTGCTGGACTGGAGCACTACCAGACCTGTCTGTCAGTCTCTAAACAGTTTGATGTTGCTGGGACTGGAGCACTACCAGACCCTGTCTGTCAGTCTCTAAACAGTTTATTGCTGGGCTGGAGCACTTCCAGACCTGTCTGTCAGTCTCTAAAACAGTTTGATGTTGCTGTGACTGGAGCTCTACCAGACCCTGTCTGTCAGTCTCTAAACAGTTTGATGTTGCTGGGACTGGAGCACTACCAGACCCTGTCTGTCAGTCTCTAAACAGTTTGATGTTGCTGGGACTGGAGCACTCCAGACCCTGTCTGTCAGTCTCTAAAACAGTTTGATGTTGCTGGGACTGGAGACTACCAGACCCTGTCTATCAGTCTCTAAAACAGTTTAATGTTGCTGTGACTGGAGCACTACCAGACCCTGTCTGTCAGTCTCTAAAACAGTTTGATGTTGCTGGACTGGAGCACTACCAGACCCTGTCTGTCAGTCTCTAAAACAGTTTGATGTGCTGGGACTGGAGCACTACCAGACCCTGTCTGTCGTCTCTAAAACAGTTTAATGTTGCTGGGACTGGAGCACTACCAGACCCTGTCTGTCAGTCTCTAAAACAGTTATGGTGTCGCAGGGACTGGAGCACTACCAGACCCTGTCTGTCAGTCTCTAAAACAGTTTTGATGTCGCTGGGACTGGAGCACTACCAGACCTGTCTGTCAGTCTCTAAAACAGTTTAATGTTGCTGTGACTGGAGCACTACCAGACCCTGTCTGTCAGTCTCTAAACAGTTTAATGTTGCTGTGACTGAAGCACTACCAGACCCTGTCTGTCAGTCTCTAAAACAGTTTAATGTTGCTGTGACTGAAGCACTACCAGACCCTGTCTGTCAGATCTCTAAAACAGTTTAATTGTTGCTGTGACTGAAGCACTACCAGACCCTGTCTGTCAGTCTCTAAAACAGTTTATGTGTCTGTGACTGGAGCACTACCAGACCCTGTCTGTCAGTCTCTAAAATTACTAGACAAAAGAAACAGTTTATGTTGCTGTGACTGGAGCACTACCAGACCCTGTCTGTCAGTCTCTAAAACAGTTTAATGTGTCTGTGGACTGGAGCACTACCAGACCCTGTCTGTCAGTCTCTAAAACAGTTTGATGTTGCTGTGACTGGAGCACTACCAGACCCTGTCCGTCAGTCTTCTTAAATAGTTTGCGATATTGTTTTAAATAATCCTGGAACCCCAGTGATTAGGGTGAATCCCATATCTTTTTAAAAGCGCTGGTTGATTAGCCTCCTGAGTGGCACAGCGGTCTAAGGCATCGCAGTGTTGCAGCGTCACTACAGCCTGAGGTTCCTGTCAAGGCAAAGTTTCTTCATATACTCGCTAAGGGCAAAGACTCGGTGGAATCGTGGTAGGATTCTGTCTTGGTCCTGTTTTGACACATTGCCTGTTTGCTGGAGGGCGTAGCGGGATTTCTTATACGTGTCCGGATTAGTGACCTGCTCATTGAAAGCGGATGTGGCCTGGAATACATTGCTTCTGGTTGGGATGTATATGTAAGGTCACAGTGGGCACAACATCGTCGATGTGCTTATTAATGAAGCCAATGACTGTTCTGGCAAACTCCTCAATTCCATCGGTTGATGGTTAGGTTTTTGCTTGTAAGCAGGAATCAGGAGGATAGAGACATGGTCAGATTTCCCAAATGGAGGGCGAGGGAGAGCTTTGTGTGCGTCTCTGTGTGTTAAGAAAATGTGATTTAGATTTTTTGCCTCTTATGGCCCTATACAGCTCGTTGAGTGCGATCTTAGTGCCAGCATCGGTTTATGGTGTTAAAAATAGACTGCTACGGTATAATATGGATGAGAAAACTCTTGTGTTGTCTACAGTTTATCATGTGTTATTCTAACTCAGGAGAGCAGAACCTTGAGACTTTCTTAATATTTACTGTCAAATACTTGTACTAGTATTTGACAAAAAAAGTCACAACATATGTCACGTCCTGACCATAGTTCTTATGTGTGTTGCTTGTTTTAGTGTTGGTCAGGACGTGAGCTGGGTGGGCATTCTATGTTGTGTGTCTAGTTTGTCTGTTTCTGTGTTCAGCCTAATATGGTTCTCAATCAGAGGCAGCTGTCAATCGTTGTCCCTGATTGAGAATCATATATAGGTGGCTTGTTTTGTGTTGGGGATTGTGGGTGGTTGTCTTCTGTCTTTGTGTTCTGCACCAGATAGGACTGTTTTCGGTTTTCACATTTATTGTTTTGTTGTTTGTAGTGTTCTCATATTCTTTATTAAATTATGTTGAACACTAGCCGCGCTGTATTTTGGTCCTCTCCTTCATCCCAGGAAGAAAAACATTACAACATACACTACCAGTCAAAAGTTCGGACACACCTACTCATTCCAAGGTTTTTCTTTATTTTTACTATTTCTTACAATAATAGTGATGACATCAAAACTGTAAAATAGCACATATGGAATCATGTAGTAACCAAAAAAGTGTTAAACAAATCAAAATATATTTATATTTGATATTCGTGAAAGTAGCCACCCTTTGCCTTGATGACAGCTTTGCACACTCTTGGCATTCTCTCAACCAGCCTTACCTGGAATGCTTTTCCAACAGTCTGGAAGGAGTTCCCACATATGCTGAGCACTTGTTGGCTGTTTTTTCTTCACTCTGCAGTCCAACTCATCACAAACCATCTCAATTGGGTTGAGGTCGGGTGATTGTGGAGGTCACGTCATCTGATGCAGCACTCATCACTGAAACAATATGTTGACAAACTCAGAGACAACAGAGAGCAGATTGAAAGTAGGGAGAGATATAAAGCTGTCAGAAGCCAATGGGGGCAGAGTATCATCAACCAGGGCCCTGTGAAGGTTAGAAAGGGCAGCACTGCGGGAGGCTTGAAGATGGAGTTCTGGTTAATGTGTTACATGCCAGGTGTCAGTGGTGTCACAGATTGCCAGCCCAGTGTTCCCAGCATGCTCCACTGCAGTAAACAGACTTCAAAAGAGGATGCCCCTGTGTTCATACACACCCAGAGACACTCACAAATGCACACGCACACATACACATGCACACTCACAAGCACACACACACACTTGTGTGCGTGCACCTAGACAAGTACACACATACACACACCTCTGCAGTGTGTAGTAGGTGTCTTCTGCCTCAGAGGCATCTCATTGAGTGTGCTCCCATTGTCAGAGGCCCACCGTTGACACAGCCAGATGTCAGGGTTAAATTACACACCTAAAGATGAACAACTTCATTCAACCATGTCAGACTACTGGTAGAGAGACTTCTTGTAGAGGTCTGTCGTTAAGGACGGGTTAGTTTTGCATGATGATGTATTGATAGTCATTCAAAATGTGGGACTTTTTTGGTATATTCAAACAGATGAGACCATATTATCACCATGTTTAAGCATCATTTTATTTATTTTTTATCTACTCAATGTAATTATTCAAAGTACATAATATGAAGTTATATGGATATTAATTTTACCAGTGCCTGGATTAACAAAACCTCCTTAAAACTTATTTGGGATTGGTGTCCCATCCACGGGACGGTTGTGGAAACATAGGCTAATGCGATTAACATGAGGTTGTAAGTAACAAGAAAATTTGTATCGTAGATATATTCAACATTGGCAGAAAGCTTAAATTCTTGTTAATCTAACTGCACTGTCCAATTTACAGTAGCTATTACAGTGGAAGAATACCATGCTATTGTTTGAGAAGAGTGCACAGATTTAAACATGAAACGTTATTAATAAACAAATTAGGCACATTTGGGCAGTCTTGATACATATTTTTTAACAGAAATGCAATGGTTCATTGGATCAGTCTAAAACTTTGCATATGCGCTGATGCCATCTAGTGGCCAAAATCAAAATTGCAGCTGGGCTGGAATAATACATTATGACCTGTCTCTTTCAATTCAAAGATGATGGTACAAAAAAAATACAAGAGAACGTTTGGTTTCTTCTTTGTATTATCTTTTACCAGATCTTTTGTGTTAAATTCTCCTACATTCCTTTCATATTTCCACCAACTTCAAAGTGTTTCCTTTCAAATGGCACCAAGAATATGCATATCCTTGCTTCAGGGCTGAGTTACAGGCAGTTAGATTTGGGTATGTCATTTTAGGTGAAAATTGAAAAATAGTTTTTTAAGAATAACTTTCTTATTAACTGCCATATTTTAATAACTGCCATATTTTCCTGTACATATTTTCCTGTACATATTTTCCTGTACATATTTTCCTGGCATATTCCTCAAAATGGTTCTTGGAAATGTTCTTACTTCATTTCTTAGGTTTCCCCTTAAGCAAAAAATGTAATGAAGTTATTGGATTTCCTCTTGGAAATGTTATTAATTGCTAGATAGCTAAACCCTTGTCTAAACTCAGGGCAGAGAAAAATCTCATAAAAGCAATGGAACATGTTTAATTCACTCACAAACTTAATCAGAAAGTTTCTGGATTGAAGTTAAGAACAATCTTATTAACTTATTTTTTTCTTAATAAGAAGCTTCTTAAGTTTTGTGAATTTGGGCCCAGGACTTTAAGTATTTTACTATTATGTTATAAATAAAATAAAATCACATTTTATTAGTCGCACGCACATATTTAGCAGAAATTCTTGTATTCTTATCTCCAACAGTGAAGTGATATCTAAACATTGCACAACAATACACATAAATCTAAATGTAAAACAATGGAAGTAATTGTGTTCCTGTCACGTTCCTGACCTGTTTTCTCTTGTTTTGTATGTCTTTATTGGTCAGGGCGTGAGTGTTGGGTGGGCAGTCTATGTTTTCTATTTCTATGTTGGGTTTTGTGTTCGGCCTGGTATGATTCTCAATTAGAGACAGGTGTGTATCGTTTGTCTCTGATTGAGAGTCATACTAAGGCAGCCAGGGTTTCACTGGTGTTTTGTGGGTGTTTGTTTCCTATGTTAGCGTTTGGGCCACACAGGACTGTTGCAGGTTAGTCACGTTTGTTGTTTTGTTTATTTGTAGTGTTTGTTGGTTTGCCATTAAAATCATGAATACCTCCTACTCCGCATCTTGGTCCGATCCATGCGCCTCCTCGTCTGAGGAGGAGAACGACATTGACAGCCGTTACAGTTCCGTCCGAGTTGTAGTTCGTTTAATCTGATTGTCAAAGTTTCCATGACTTTGTTCACACAGGGCATCTGAACACAATAAATACATTTAGCTGATTTTCATTACATTTTGGGTGTTTTATTTAACTTTTGTGTACCTGTGGTGTTCCCGGTCAAAAATGACCGGTCATTAGAAATTAATGTGTAAGACAACAATTTGTGTGTAAAATTGAGTTCAGGCACGTGCCCATTCATCAGATGGACACACTTCCTCTCCCAGACTCCCACATGCATGTGTGTTTGAATACACGCACACACAAACCTCACTCCCCTTCTTCGATTCCATTTCAACCCCACGGGAACCTTTCCCCAATATAATCTTTCCCCCAAGGGAACCACACCTGTTGGCATTCTCACAAACAATCGCAACATTGTTTAAATAATATATAGAACTTTTCTCGCAGCTCTGGTTATAAAGCTTTTTTGAGGCCTTGCACACAATTCATTCTGTGGCAGCACAATGATCAAATGTTATACTGTATGTGAGACTCTTGATCATATACTGTATTTTATCATGATACTTTTGAGGAGGAGAGAGGCCAGGAAACTGACAGTGAAGTAGTCTATGATAAAAAGCACAATATGTTTCATCTGAGTATTTGTTATAGTCAAAATAATCCATACATTATGGTTTTTCTTTACTAAAAAATGTGTTGTATGAGCTCAGGTCAATGAGGCCTACAGGCCATACATAGCAAATAGAATTTCAAAACTTGTAATGTTCAAAGAAACTTAAGTTGATAAAAAGATCTAACACAACATTAGGTGATAATATATGTATTAGTAGAAAGAGGATGAAGGGAAGCGCTACTAAGGTACACAATAGTACATTTTGGTAGACAGAAGGTGCTCTTTGGTAAAAGGGGTAGATTGGTCATCAAAAAGAAAGGAGGACCAAGGCACTCTTCATATAATTAATTAAAATGCCTTTATTAGTATGGCATGTTGAATAGAAACAAAGTTGTTTAAAAATCGACGGGTTTCGGCTGCATGGCCTTCGTCAGGGAGTACTATGTATAATATATGTATTGTTATGGATTTATAATCAGCTATAATGGGGTGGTCATTGTGGATCAGGAACACATCATTAATTAACATGAAACAGGAGGGTTAATAAATATAGAAAAATGAGGAAGAACAATGTCGGAGTCCGGAGTTTACAAAGCACATTTAGACCACATGACTTTTCACACATCATGTTACGTTACAGGCTTCTTCTAAAATTGATTACATCATTTTTTACCCTCAACAATCTACAGACAATACCCCATACTTCCAAAAGCAAAAACAGGTTTTTAGAACTTTTTGCAAATGTATAAATAAATAGAAAGTATTCAGACCATTTACTCAGTACTTTGTTGAAGCACTCTTGCCAGCAATTACAAGGTAATCTTGGGTATGACGCTACAAACTTGGCACAACTGTATTTGTAGAGTTTTTCCCATTCTTTTCTGCAGATCCTCTCAAGCTCTGTCAGGTTGGATGGTGAGCGTCGCTGCACAGCTATTTTCAGGTCTCTCAGGAGATGTTCGATCGGGTTCAAGTTCTGGCTCTGGCTGGGCCACTTAAGGACATTCAGAGACTTGGCCCGAAGCCACTCCTGTGTTGTCTTGGCTGTGTGCTTAGAATCATTGTCCTGTTAGAAGGTGAACCTTTGCCACAGTCTGAGGTCCTGAGCGCTCTGGAGCAGGTTTTCATCATGGATCTCCCTGTACTTTGCTGTGTTCATCATTCCCTCGATCCTGACTTGTCTCCCAGTCTGTGCTGCTAAAAAAACACCACCATGTTTCACCTTAGGGATGGTGCCAGGTTTCCTCCAGACGTGATGCTTGGCATTCAGGCCAAATCTTTTAAAATTGGCTTCATCAGGCTAAATAATCTTGTTTCTCATGGTCTGATAGTCCTTTAGGTGAGTTTTTGCAAACTCCAAGTGGGCTGTTATGTGCCTTTTCTTGAGGAGTAGCTTCCATCTGGCTACTCTACCATAAAGGCCTGATTGGTGGAGTGCTGCAGAGATGGTTGTCCTTCTGGAAGGTTCTCCTGTCTCCAAAGAGGAACTCTCGAGCTCTGTCAGAGTGACCATCGTGTACTTGGCCACCTCCCTGACCAAGGCCCTTCTCCCACAATTGCTCAGTTGGCCGGGCGGCCATCTCTAGGAAGAGTCTTGGTGGTTCCTAACTTCTTACATTTAAGAATGATGGAGGCCACTGTGTTCTTGGGGACCTTCAATGCTGCATAAATGTTTTGGTACCCTTCACCAGATCTGTGAATCGACCCAATCCTGTCTCGGAACCAGTGGGTTTTGCGACGGATATGTAGTGAGGGCCAGCCAACGAGAGCATACAGGTCGCAGTGGTGGGTAGTATATGGGGCTTTGGTGATAAAATGGATGGCACTGTGATAGACTACATCCAGTTTGCTGAGTAGAGTGTTGGGGGCTATTTTGTAAATGACATCGCCAAAGTCAAGGATCAGTAGGATAGTCAGTTTTACGAGGGTAAGTTTGGCGGCATGAGTAAATGAGGCTTTGTTGCGAAATAGGAAGCCGATTCTAGATTTAATTTTGGATTGGAGATGCTTAATATGAGTCTGGAAGGAGAGTTTACAGTCTAACCAGCAAATGAAAGATAAACATCTTTTGAATCCAGCCAATATTTCAGATTTTTTAAGTGTTTTACAGCGAAAACACAATATAGAATTATATTAGCTTACCACAATAGCCAAACACACAAATGCATTTATTCACCGCAAAAGGTAGCTTTCGCAAAAACCAGCAAAAGATATAAAATTAATCACTAACCTTGAACAAATTCATCAGATGACAGTCTTATAACATCATGTTATACAATACAATTATGTTTTGTTCGAAAATGTGCATATTTAGAGCTACAAATCCTGATTATACATTGTGAATACGTAGCATCGATTCACCAGAATCTCCAGAGATATTTTGGACACTCACCTAATCTGACCAAAGAACTCATCATAAACTTTACATAAAAATACTTGTTGTATGGCAAATGAAAAATACACTGGTTCTTAATGCAACCGCTGTGTTAGATTTTTAAAAATAACTTTACCATAACATACAGCTTGCGTTATTGCGAGACAGCGCTCACCAAAACGGCAGAGAATAGGACTCAACATTTTACACAGAAATACGAAATAACATCATAAATGTTTTCTTACTTTTGTTGAGCTTCCATCAGAATGTTGTACAAGGAGTCCTTGGTCCAGAATAAATCGTTGTTTGGTTTTAGAATGTCCATTTCTTCTTTCGAATTCGCGCCACAATGCTAGCCAAGGTTGATAACATTCCCATCCTCTCTTGACGCAAAGAACGGAAAACTCCAAAAGTCCCAATAAACGTTGAATAAACTGATAAAACTCAGTTGAAAAAACCTACTTTATGATGTTTTTCTAATATGTATCAAATAAAATCAGAGCCGGAGATATTCGCCGTGTATACCGATCGCTTATCAGAAGACAATGTCGAGGTCCTTCGTGCGCCTTGGAAAACTGACAAAATGGCTGACCTGCCACTCCAAAAGCTCTTGTTCGACCTCAGATCAAGCTAGACACCCCATTCCACCTTCCACTGCCTGTTGACATCTAGTGGAAGGCGTATGAAGTGCATGRATATCGATAAATATAAGSCAYTTGAATAGGCAGGCCCTGAKACAGAGCCRCYTTTTCAGAWTTTTCARRTCCTGTKTGGAAGWSTGCTGCCAAATGAGTTCTGTTTTACTCARAGATATAATTSAAACAGTTTTAGAAACTTGAGAGTGTTTTCTATCCAATAYRAATAATAATATGCATATTGTATGATCTAGAATAGAGTACGAGGCCGTTTAAATTGGGCACGATTTTTTCCAAAGTGAAAACAGCGCTCCCCTATTGACAAGAAGTTTTAAACAGGTCAACATTCACAAGGCTGCAGGGCCAGACGGATTACCAGGACATGTACTCCGAACATGCGCTGACCAACTGGCAAGTGTCTTCACTCACATTTTCAATCTCTCCCTGTCTGAGTCTGTAATACTAACATGTTTCAAGCAGACCACCATTATCCCTGTGCCCAAGAACACTAAGGTAACCTGCCTAAATGACTACCGACCTGTAGCATTCACATCTGGGGGCGATAGTCATTTAGTTCAGTTACCTTCGCTTTCTTGGGTACAGGAACAATGGTGGACATCTTGAATCAAGTGGGGACAGCAGACTGGGATAGTGAGAGATTGAATACATCCGTAAACACTCCAGCCAGCTGGTCTGTGCATACTCTGAGAGGCTAGGGATGCTGTCTGGGCCAGCAACCTTTCGAGGTGTATAACGCTTAAATGTCTTACTCATGTCGGCCACGGAAAACGAGAGTGCACAGTCCTTGGGTTCGGCCTGTCTTGGCGGCACTGTGTTATCCTCAAAGCGGGAACAGAAGGTGTTTAGCTTGTCCGGTAGCAAAACGTCGGTGTCCACAATACGGCTGGTTTTCCCTTTATACTTTATACGTGATTGTCTGGAGTCCCTGCCACATACGTCTCGTGTCTGAGCCGTTTAATTGTGACTCCACTTTGTACTGACGTTTTGCCTGTTTGATTCCCTTACGGAGGTCATAACTGGACTGTTGTACTCATATTCCCACCTTGTCATGGTTAAATGCGGTGTTTTGCACTTTCAGTTTTGCGCGAATACTGCCATCTTTCCAATGTTTTTGGTTTGGATTGTTTCCCCTTGCTACTTAAAAAATAAAAAATAATTTCATTATTATAAACAATCTACATTTGTATTTATATTATTCTGTCACGCCCTGGCTATAGAGAGGTTTTTTATTCTCTATTTTGGTTAGGCCAGGGTGTGACTAGGGTGGGCAGTCTATGTTCTTTTTTCTTTGTTGTTGGTTTTCTATGTTTGGCCTGGTATGGTTCCCAATCAGAGGCAGCTGTCTATCATTGTCTCTGATTGGGAGCCATACTTAGGTAGCCTGTTGTCCCACTTTTGTTTGTGGGTGATTAATTTCTGTTTAGTGTGTGTTGCACCTGACGGAGCTGTTTTCGGTTGTCACTTTGTTGTTTTTGCTTTGTAGTGTTCAGTTTACCATTAAAATGACGAACACTTACCACACTGCGTTTTGGTCTTTACCTCCTTCCGATGACAGCCGTGACATATTCACTGAGGACAACGCGAGAGGGTTGGAGAAGTTTTGAAGGTTTGCAGGTTAATAAAATCAAAACTATGATCTCTTATTCAGGCAGAGTTAATGTGCCTCGAGATACCCATTCACACACACACACACGCACAAACACACAACACACACACACACAACACACACACACACACCCACACACACACACACACACACACACACACACACACAAACACACACACACACACACACAACACACACACACACACACCACACCAACACACACACACACACACAGACACAGACACAGACACACACAACACGCTGTGCCTTGAGGTACGCATTTTGCTGATCCACAGCAGTGTTTGATTTCCGCTAAGATTTAGCTGATCATTATGTTTTTATATTAAATCCTTTCCCTTGGCTGAAATTAAAACAAATCAAAATCCAAGACCAAGAGTCTCTGTGAAGAAATATCCTTTGATAGTGCACATGAGTTACAAGACTGGATTACCGCAGCAACAACTCTATTTGTCACACAAATTGATTACTACAAGACATAGCCGCGGGAAGTAGGGGTGCTGAAGGTGCTGATGCTGCTGATGATGCTGAAGCTGCTGAGGGTGCTGAAGATGCTGAAGGTGCTGAAGATGCTGATGATGCTGATAATGCTGAAGGTGCTGACGATGCTGAGGGTGCTGAGGGTGCTGAGGGTGCTGATGATGCTGAAGGTGCTGAGGGTGCTGAAGGTGCTGACGGTGCTGACGATGCTGAAGTTGCTGAGGATGCTGATGGTGCTGAGGGTGCTGAAGGTTCTGAGGGTGCTGAGGATGCTGAAGGTTCTGACGGTGCTGAAGGTGCTGACGTGCTGAAGGTGCTGAGGATGCTGATGGTGCTGAGGGTGCTGAAGGTTCTGAGGGTGCTGAGGATGCTGAAGGTTCTGACGGTGCTGAAGGTGCTGAATGTTCTGATGGTGCTGAGGATGCTGAGGGTGCTGAAGGTTCTGAAGGGTGCTGAGGATGCTGAAGTTTCTGACGGTGCTGAAGGTGCTGAAGGTTCTGATGGTGCTGAGGATGCTGAGGGTGCTGAAGGTTCTGATGTGCTGAAGGTTCTGATGGTGCTGAGGGTGCTGAAGGTTCTGACGGTGCTGAGGATGCTGAAGGTTCTGACGGTGCTGAGGATGCTGAAGGTTCTGATGGTGCTGAGGGTGCTGCTCCCCCTGAAAAATCTGAATCTGAAACGGAAAACCTTTTACTCAGTCTACTCCCTTCCCCCTTTATAACCTCTCTGGGATAGCGGGACGCTTGCGTCCCAACAGCCTGGGAAAATGTAGAGCGCCAGATTAAAAAATTATATAAAATCAAACTTTATTAAATTCACATATAAGATACCAAATTAAAGCTACACTCGTTGTGAATCAGCCAACATGTCAGATTTCAAATAGGCTTTTCGGCGAAAGCATAAGATGCTATTATCTGATAGCAAAATGTCAACAAGACAGTGTAGCCTATTTCAACCATGCCGGCGCTACAAAACGCAGATATAAATATAAAACATGCATTACCTTTGACGAGATTCTTTTGTTGCGCTCCAATATGTCCCATAAACATCACAAAATGGTCCTTTTGTTCGATTAATTCCGTCCATATATATCCAAATTGTTCATTTATCTGGCGCCGTTGTACCAGAAAAAAACAGCGTCCAATTTGCGCAAAGTCACAACAAAATATCTAAAAAATTACCTCTAAACTTTGCCAAAAACATTTCAAAGTACTTGTAATACAACTTCAGGTATTTGTAAACGTTAATAATCGATCAAATTGACGACGGGTCAATCTGTTTTCAATACATGAGATCAACAAACTCACGGTACTTTTCAAGTCTTGCGCAACAATCAAACAAAGAAGTTTTTAACTTAGTCTATTTCCCTAACCTCCCTTACTTACACTGTCCATTCGTCCTACTTCCTACCGCCTTTAATTAGTCTGTGTCTATTCCCTTTACTTCTACTACTTCCCTTCCCCGGTACTTAGTCTACTTCCCTTCCCCCTTAAGTACTATTAGTCTACTTCCCTTCCCCTTTTAACTTAGTCTACTTCCCTTCCCCTTTAACTTAGTCTACTTCCACTTCCTTTTCCCCTTTTAACTTCAGTCTAATTATCTTATTCCTTCCCCCTTTAACTTAGTCCTTCTACTTCCTTCCCCCTTTTCCCTACTCAGTCTACTTCCTTCCCGTTTTACTCAGTCTACTTCCCTTCCCCCTTTTTAAGCTCTAGTCTATTCCCTTCCCCCTTTAACTCAGTCTACTTCCCTCCCCCTTTTAACTTAGTCTACTTCCCTTCCCCCTTCTTACTCAGTCTACTTCCCTTCCCCCTTTTACATTCCAGTCTACTTCCCTCCCCTTTTATCCAGTCTACTTCCTTCCCCCTTTTACTACAGTCTACTTCCCTTCCCCCTTTTACTCAGATCTTACTTCCCTTTCCCCCTTTTACTCAGTCTACTTCCCTTCCCCTTTTACTCAGTCTACTTCCCTTTCCCCTTTTACTCAGTCTACACTCACTATCACACACCTTCCTACTCAGTTTACTTCCCTTCCCCTTTTACTCAGTCTACTTCCCTTCCCCCTTTTACTCAGTCTACTTCCCTTCCCCCTTTTACTCAGTCTACTTCCCTTCCCCCTTTTACTCAGTCTACTTCCCTTTCCCCTTTTACTTAGTCTACTTCCCTACCCCCCCGTATCCCTAACCAGGCCGTGTAAACACAGCCCTGTCCTGTGTTTACACACAGACACACACAGACACACCGATGGTCCCACTGTCACACACAATGTCTTTCATATCAATCAAGAACAACAGAGAAGCGAACATATCGGTCACAACATGTAGCGAGGTCTTGTTGTCTGATCCAATACCACGCTCCTGCATTGCTATCAATTACAACTTTGGCACCCGACTAATTTGTTTTTGAAGCTGGATTGGTAATTTGATTTCTGGCTTATTCCCTTACCCATTAATTTAATTTGAACTTGCCCATCAGTGGATGGAGCACATGCTGAGTCTCCCGTGTCCCTCAACTCATCTTAGCCTGGCCTTATTAATACCAGGAGGAGCCAAGTACCGGACTATTGCTAACCCTGCCCTCCTCTCTCTTTCTCTTACTCTCTCACTCTCTCTCTCGCTCTCTCTGTCTCTCTTTCTCTCTCTATCTCTCTCTCTCTCTCTCTCTCTCTCTCTCTCAATTCATTTAAAAGGGGCTTTATTGGCATGGTACACTGAGTGTACAAAACATTAGGAACACCTTTTTCCATAACATAGACTGACAAGGTGAATCCAGATGACTACTGATTACTGATGTCCCCTGTTAAATCCACTTCAATCAGAGTAGATGAAGGGGAGGGGACATGTTAAAGAAGGTATTTAAGCCTTGACACAAGCGTGATACAGATTGTGTATTTTTGTCAATCAGAGGATGATGGACAAGACAAAATATTTAAGTGCCTTTGAAAGGGGTATGGTATTAGTTGCTAGGTGCACCGGTTTGAGTATGTCAAGAACTGCAACACTGCTGGGTTTTTCACGCTCAACAGTTTCTCGTGTGTGTCAAGAATGATCCAACACCCAAAGGACATCCAGTTGACACAACTTTTGGAAGCATTGGAGTCAACATGGGCCAGCATCCCTTTGGAACGCTTCCGGCACCTTCTAGAGTCCATGCCCTTATGAATTGAGGTTGTTCTGAGGGCTAAAGGGGGGGAAACACCTAATTGTAGAAATGTGTTACTAATGTTTTGTGCTCTCAGTATATTTTTACGTTGCCAAAGTCTGTCTCTCGCTCTCTGTCTCTGTCTCTCTCTGTCTCTCTCTGTCTCTCTCTGTCTCTCTCTGTCTCTCTCTGTCTCTCTCTGTCTCTCTCTCCGTCATCTTGGTATGAATCTCCCTGGGTTTGTCTTCTCAACTCTCCTAATCTCACTTTATGTACCTTTAATTTGTGTATGTGTGTTTGCATGTCAAGTTAGACTCAGTGCCACTGTCATGGTTTGTGTAGCTAGTTTGTGGTGGGCTATGGCTACGTCTACATACTGTAATGTCAATTAGACGTATAGGATGATGTTGCCAATAGACACTGATAGAAAATCAAGTTTGTGTTCTTCAACTAAATAGGAGGGAGACTAAACTCATCCTGAATCTGTGCCTCCTAATGGTGGACTTCAGGAGCTGTCAATTTTTCTGCAAAGGAATTTTGTTGCAGGTCTGTTATGACACATCAACGCATGTGTGTCGTGTGTGTCGTGTGTGTGTGTGTGTGTGTGTGTGTGTGTGTGTGTGTGTGTGTGTGTGTGTGTGTGTGTGTGTGTGTGTGTGTGTGGTGTGCGTGCGTGCCGTGCGTGCGTGCGTGCGTGCGTGCGTGCGGTGCGTGCGTGCGTGCGTGCGTCGTGCGTGCGTGGTGCGCGCGCCCGGGAGCCCATGTTTTAGTGTAAACAGCAGCGGTAAGATAATTAGGGTTAGCTAAGAGTCTGGTCTATTTATAAAGCCGGATGATCAGACACAGAGATAATGTCATTAATGTAAGATGAGTCTATCTGGGACTGCAAGCGCTGAAGGAAATGAAACCACTTAGCAGACATCTGTGTAACACTCAAGCTACAAAGTCTTCCTGACATTGATCACAATATCAAAGTCTCCTGAATGTGAACAACAATATCAAAGTCTTCCTGAACATGTGAACAACAATATCAAAGTCTTCCTGACATGTGAACAACAATATCAAAGTCTTCCCTGAACAGTGAACACAACTATCAAAGTCTTCATGACATGTGAACAACAAATTCAAACGTCTTCCTGACATGTGAACAACAATATCAAAGTCTTCTGACATGTGAACAACAATATCAGTAGTTAAAAATAGTTTATAACTCAAAAACTCCCCATAAAATAGAAATATTTGTAATTGAGGAACATAAAACGATGAATTGTCATAAAAAAAAAAAAATGTTGTACTGAAATGGTAATGAGGATAAATGTCTGGAACAACAATTTTTTTTTTACATCTCCAGGGGATGCTAACACCACTGCTGTCGGAAGGCATGTCACATGACCTAATGCTAAGGGTAAGAGAGGTCACTTGGCTCTATATTCATACGCTCCGTGAAGTGAGTCTAATTTCCTTTCCATATGGGTTCGTTAGTGGCGAGGAGAGACCGATAAATGAGACCGAACAGTTAAGGTTTTAGTCTCTATTGGACGGCTACCTAATGTTACTTCTCTATGGACGGCTACCGTAATGTTTACTCTCTATTGGACGGCTACTGTAATGTTTACTTCTCTATTGGATGGCTACTGTAATGTTACTTCTCTATTGGATGGCTACCGTAATGTTACTTCTCTATTGGACGGCTACCGTAATGTTACTCTCTATTGGACGGCTACCGTAATGTTACTTCTCTATTGGACGGCTACTGTAATGTTACTTCTCTATTTGGATGGCTTACCGTAATGTTACTTCTCTATGGACGGCTACCGTAATGTTACTTCTCTATTGGACGGCTACCGTAATGTTACTTCTCTCCTGGGATGGCTACTGTAATGTTACTTCTCTCCTGGATGGCTTACCGTTATGTTACTTCTTCTATTGTGACGGCTACCGTAATGTTACTTCTCTATGGACGGCTTACCGTAATGTTACTTCATCTCCTGGATGGCTACTGTAATGTTACTTCTCTCCTGGACGGCTACCGTAATGTTTACTTCTCTATTGGACGGCTACCGTAATGTTACTTCTCTCCTGGATGGCTACTGTAATGTTACTTCTCTCCTGGATGGCTACCGTAATGTTACTCTCTATTGACGGCTACCGTAATGTTACTTCTCTATTGGGATGGCTACGTATGTTACTTCTCTATTGGACGGCTACTGGTAATGTTACTTCTCTATTGGATGGCTACCGTAATGTTACTTCTCTATTGGACGGCTACCGTAATGTTACTTCTCCTCCTGGATGGCTACTGTAATGTTACTTTCTCTCCTGGATGGCTACCGTAATGTTCTTCTCTATTGGACGGCTACCGTAATGTACTTCTCTATTGGATGGCTACCGTAATGTTACTTCTCTATTGGACGGCTACTGTAATGTACTTCTCTATTGGATGGCTACTGTAATGTTACTTCTCTATTGGACGGCTAACCGTACTGTTTTACTTCTCTCCTGGATGGCTACCGTAATGTTACTTCTCTATTGGATTGCTAACTGTAATGTTACGTCTCTCTTGGATGGCATACACGTAATGTTACTTCTCTATGGATGGCTACCGTAATGTTACTTCCTCCTGGATGGCTACC